>NW_006239157.1:801037-838711 GCF_000226075.1 Solanum tuberosum
TTTTCATTTTTCTTTTCTTATTTCCACACTAGATGCCCACATGCAACCATTTTCAACTTTTGGAGAATTCAAGCCTCATTAATTCTTTTTATTTCTTTCCTTTTCAAAGTTTTTTCTTTCTTTAAGAATTTCCATCCATCCTTCAATTTCTCTCTTCTTCTTTTTTCTTTTTCTTCTTTTTATATCAAGTCCTCATGTGGTAAGCATCCCTTCAATGAATTTCCCATAACACCCCAACTTAGGCTTTTAGCCTCAACTTTCAGAACCTCAAGTTCAAGGAGGGAAGGGTTCAAAAGAGGGTTCCTTCTTCAAAAAGGATAAGGCTTGTAATGTGGTTGCCAATAAAAAGGATTAGGCTCAAAGGGGACAACTAAGGATATATTTAGTACAAAGGTGGGATTTTTAGGCCAAGTGGACTTCAAGAACATCAAAGAAAGCCTAAGATCATTTCTCCAACCAAACTCAATCAAGACCAACATTTCAAGACCAACCGGGCAAGTTCTAGGTGACAAAAGCAAACACAAGGCATTATTCAACAACTCACCACACATGGCCTGCAAATCAATCAAGATGGTTCAAAATCTTCCTTTTCAAACTACAAGTAGCATTGAACATTTTAACCGCTAACGAATCAAAAGTCACAAAAAGAGTTGTAAGAGTTGTCACAAAATCATTCATGACATGCTCAACCTTTTAAAAATGGAGAGGTATGCTCAACATTATTCCCATGCATGACTATGCTTTTAGTACCAACCAAGTCAAAACCTTCCCAAAAAGACGATGATTTTGCCCTTAAGAAAGCCGTCAACCAATCCATCATTAGGCAACCTCATGCATCTATTCAGGAACAGCTACTCAGACTTCGCCACAATCAACGCCAATCAAACACTCACAAGCAATCGACGATTTACCCTTAAGAAAGTCATCACTCTCTATCCATCATCGGGCATCGTCAATCCAAATCTTCTTATCAAAACAAAAATCAAGAAGCTACAAACTACAAATCAAAAACTAAAATAGACCAATCCAACACAATATCAACAGAAACATCCACAATATCAAATCCCGTCAAGGGCACACCAATCCATAACAAAGAAAGAAAAGTATGCCCGATAAGGGCATAATCACTGTATGCAGAAACAATCAACAAAATGACTACAAGGGAGGCACCCCCAACTGAAAATGAGATTGTGTTCTCACAGTCAAAATATCAAAAGAGAATACGAGGGACTCCCTGAACTGCATCACTATGAGCTCGAGCCGGTAGGAAATGTGAGTTCCTTCTCATCCGAAGCACTGCTGCCACATAAGCTCCTCTTTAGCTTTATAGATGCTACAAAGGGGAAAACCATCAGAAAACGGGATGAAAAGAAGTCGCACTCTGATTAAAGATCCAGCACAAAACAAATAGCACATCAGGTGTGTAATCACATTATTGAGAAAGTTGGATGTGGAGAGGATACAAATGAGTGGGACAAGCTATGGGATGGCACACAACTCAGGAAAATTCAATGTTAATAGTGGTTGGGAGATTTTGAGAAATGCAAGTAACAGGGAGAATTCAAGTTCATTTGGGAAAAAGGAATTCCTTTTAAAGTCTCTTTTTTCATATGGAGGTTATGGAAAGAGTAGCTCCCAATTGGTAAATTTCTAATACGAATAGCCCTGGTAGATGATGTAAGGTGTTGTGAAACATTAGCCAAAGAATCCTACGAGCATCTTTTTATTACTTGTTAAGTAGCTACCAGTTGTGGAAAACTTTTGCAGCAGCAGCAGGTTTGCGAGGCCCTTTCCCACATCTGAAAAGACACCATGTTTAAAATGGTGGAATGCTACATGTTCTGTCAAACTCAGACTACTTTTTAATGCTGTCCCTACTTTTATAATGTGGCAAATTTGGAAGAGGAGGAATATGATAAGGCATGGTGGTAAGATGTCTGTGCAAGGTATGATGATGGAGATAAATAGGAACCTTCACTACTTGGCAATTACAAGGTATCCTTGGTTGAGGAACATCTCTAATAGTTTGCCTCTGATAGTGAAATTCTTTGAAGCCTATACCCCATTAATTGAATGTAGAGTGGTGAAGTGGAAACTACCTAACGAAGGTGTCTATAAGTGCAATTCAGATGGAACTTCAAAGGAAATCCGGGACCTAGTGCAAGTGCTTTCTGCATTAGAAATAATGCAGGAGAGTTTATAGTTGCTGAAGCTAAAAGCTAGGAAAGTGCTACAAGTTTAGAGGCAGAAGTAGTGGCGTTGAGAAGTGGACTGGAATTTTTGTATTTTAAACAATTTGCTGCCTGTTATCCTTGAAACTGATTCCTTCGCAGTCAAACAGACACTAGATGGAATATGGGGAAGTCCCATGTAACATATAGAGATGTGGAAATCGAGCATACACTAAGGGTAACATGCTGGTGGATTTTTTTTGCTTATCAAGTTTTCTGTTTTGTAGGACTCAAAGATTAACTTATAATTCAATACAAGAAGTCCAAAATGAAGGAAAAGATATAATAAACATGGATCGGAATTAAATTCCCAATATACGGCTAACAAGATGTCTAAATGAGAACTTCAGAATGCTACAATAACGATATTATGCAAGAACTGTAAGAGCTCGCAACAATCACAAAGATTTTCACTGGAAGAGAAACAGACTTACTAGATCGTGTGTGAAAGTTGCAATTGGATCTGAATTTTTCTCTCCTCTTTGGCAGTGGTATTAGTTCTCTGTGAGCTCAACCTGCCTAGAAAGGGAATTAATCTGAAATGATTTCAATTTACAGCGTCACGAAATTCAGTTTTGTACAATTAAATATTCAACCAAGAACACAATTTAAGATTCAAGATTTAACACTGATGGTTTTTACACTGTGAAGTTTGAGTAAAATGTAAGTTTCTACTTGTCGATGTGTTCTGTTGTGGCCTGTGGGTCTTGACAACCTCTTCTTGTCATGTTAGGAAGATCAAGAAACTGCAAACAGGATGTACCGCATAGCAAGGGCATCTGAATTTTTGGTGATCGCTGGGATTGGTATTAATGAACTGAAGATCACAAAAAAGGCACTAGTATGGCCATTGCAGAAATGTCGGGTCATTGATGTTACTCCTGTGAACTATACTTTTGAAGTCAATGCTATGAGTGCTGAGAAGCTGCCCTTCCTTCTCCCTGCTGTTTTCACTATAGGTCCATGTGTGGATGACCATGAGAGACTTATCAAATATGCTAAACTTCTATCCCACCATGCACGTGATTCACACGATGCGAAGGACCTTGTTCAAGGTGTCATTGAGGAAGATACTCGTGTCTTGGCTGCTTCCATGACCATGGAGGAAATCTTTAAAGGCACAAAAGATTTCAAGAAGGAGGTATTTGACAAGGTTCAGCTTGAGCTCAACCAATTTGGCTTGCTGATTTACAATGCTAACATTAAGCAACTGGTCGATGTTTGAGGGCACGAATACTTTTCTTACTTGGGGCAGAAAACTCAAATGGAAGCTGCAAACCAAGCAAAAATTGATGTTTCTGAGGCCAAAATGAAGGGTGAGATTGGAGCTAAGGAGCGAGAAGGTCTCACACGTCAAAATGCTGCCAAAATTGACGCTGAGACAAAGATCATATCCACCCAAAGGGATGGTGATGGAAAGAAAGAGGAGGTTAAAGTGAAGACTGATGTTAAGATATATGAAAATCAGAGAGAAGCTGAGGTGGCTGAGGCGAATTCTGTTCTGGCAACCAAGAAGGCTGGGTGGTCTCAGCAAGCAAAAATGGCTGAGATCGAAGCCCAGAAAGCTGTAGCAATACGGGAGGCTGTATTACAACAAGAAGTTGAGAGAAAGAATGCATTGACTAAGACAGAGAGCCTGAAAGCACAACATCTCAGTAAGGCTACTGTTGACTATGAGATTAAGGCAAGTCCATCATGTCACAACACTTCTCTTTTAGTACCTTGGGGCAGATTTTTTTTGCTAATCAAGTTTTCTGTTTTGTAGGTACTCAAAGATTAACATATAATTCAATACAAGAAGTCCAAAATGAAGGAAAAGTTATAATAAACATGGATCGGAATTAAATTCCCAAGATACGGCTAACAAGATGTCAAAATGAGAACTTCAGAATGCTACAATAACGATATCATGCCAGAAACTGTAAGGGCTCGCAACAATCACAAAGATTTTCACGGGAAGAGAAACAGACTTACTATATCGTGTGTGAAAGTTGCAATTGGATCTGAATTTTTCTCTCCTCTTTTCTCTGTGAGCTCAACCTGCCAAGAAAGGGAATTACTCTGAAATGATTTCAATTTACAGCATCACGAAATTCAGTTTTGTACAATTAAAGATTCAACCAAGAACACAATTTAAGATTCAAGATCAGACCCAGCTACACATTGAATCTGAAGTCATAAGCAATCATTAACTATCATAAGAATGGCGATTGCAGACGAGTTGAATTAAGGTTGGAAAAAAGAACATCTGGCTTAGGAAACGACACCCAAAAGAACAAGAAAATTGAGATTTTGTATTAGAGAAAAAGGGAAAATGGGTGAAGGTACAAAGCATCTGCTTATTGTAAGAATGAAATAAAACAAAGAGCAAAGCAAAACTTTAAATGTATAACCCCTCAATTCAAGAACGAAAAGGGAAAATTGTGAAACCTGAATTGTTAATCTCCATTACTAATCTTCTTGAAAAGGAAAACGACACCCAAAACCTCCATTGCTAATCTTCTTGATGCTACTGAGAGTAACAGATGATCCAAAGAGATGGAAGCACGGAGGCAAAAGGAAATATTTCAAAAGCATGCGTGATGAGCCGTTACACTTCTGCTCATCTTCGCTTCTTGCTTGTGAGTTTGAAAAAATAAATAAACACAATGGAACTAATAAATAAATAATATACTCAATATTTGTTTATTTTTCGACATTTATTTTAACACATGCACCAAAATAAATAAATAGTAATAATATAGTTATGATTAGGGTTGGGCGTTCGGTCGGATTAGTTCATGATATTCGGTTCGATTTTTTTATTTTCGATTTGGTGAAAATGTAAATCAAAACCAAATTGAAATAAGTTCGATTTGGCTCGATTTTCACAATTTTGGTTCGGTTTGTTTTTTTTTAGTTTATGAGATTACATTAGATATGTTGTTATGAACAAATTCACCTCCTTGTAAAATTTCAAATAAGGTGTGATTTGATCTCTGATAGAACGTACACAATAATTAGATGATTTTTAAAATTTTAGGACCTCATTACTTGTTATACATCTTCAGATTTAGATGTTATACGCTCATGTTCAGTTAAAACATTTCCAAATAAGCATACAAGGTCTCTGTCTCTGAATGTGAGAGACGAGGGTGGTCGACAAGTGGTTTGTGTGAGTCATGACGACAGCGACAGCGATGGCGACGACCTATGGTGTGCATAAGTCACATGATAACAACGATGGATAACAGAGATGAGCGGATTGTGGAGAGGTTAATGGTTAGGACTTAGGAATTTCAATTTTAATTTTGGATTAATTTTAAATTGGGTTAATTTTAATGGGTTGTGGGCAGTAGCCATTTGGGGGAGTCCAGGGCTCAAGGCATGAGTTCATGTGAGTAAATTACATTTTGATTTTTTGGTTTAACCGAATTAAATTATTCAAAACTCGAAAATCGAACCGAAAAAAGTAAAATTTCAATATCTTAAATTGAAACCAACCGATTAAATTGAAATCGAAATTTAAAAAAATTCAGTTCGATCGATTTTTTCGATTTGAACCGAAATATGTCAAGCCCTAGTGATGATGTACAATAACTTATTGTACATATATTAATGATGAAAACTTGAATAGATACGAAATTATACTAGATGTCCCTCAAAGTGTGTCATCTTGGTTTTTTGTCTCTCGTAGAAAAAATCTTCAAGACTAGTAATTTTTCTTCAGTATCTCTTTTGAACTTGGCAGCAAAACTTACTTTAGCATTTTAACTAAACAGACGTTTAAATACCTCTTAACAACTTTCAAGTTAATTAAATTACACCCTAATGGGTGACGTGACAAAGTGAGTTGACTCACTCTCCCAAATGCGCGTGAAGATATTAAAAAAAATTATAAAATCATACACATGTCATTTTCTATAGGTCAATATATAATTAGTATTTTAAATATTATTTTATTGATACATTAACTTTTTTAAAAATATGTGAATTTTTTTGGTGGCCCAAAAAAATTAATTTTCTTTTTCTTTATTTTGTTGTCTTCCCCAATATAACTTCTTCTCCATTGAAGCATCACCACTTCCTTCATCTTCAACTTTGTTCACTACTTCCATTTCACCAATCCTTTAGTAATCCATAAAATTCAACACCAATATCTTTTATTGACGTCAATTTCACAAATATAACAATTTACATAAATTTTGAGTGATCTGTTTTTATTTTTTTTAATTTCCACAAGACAAATTTGAGGTGGGGGGAGAGGGGAGGGATTCGAAGAAGAAAATATGGTATTGTAGTAATACTTCTCTAAAGTTATTTAAATTTTTTTTTGAATTTTTTGAATGATCCGTTTTAATTTTTTTAATAGATTCAAAGAGGGGAAAGGGAGGGGAGGGGAGAGGAGGAATTCGAAGAAGATAATGTTGTATTGTAATGGTTCTTCTCTAAAGCTATTTTTTAAAAATAAATTGTGAAGAGGCAGAAAAAAGAGCAGTGAAGGGATAGAAATGATGAAGAAGAAAGAAGTGAGGGGAGGGGAAATAAAAATGGGTCTTTGATTTTAGAAAATGTATTTTTAATTAATTAATTAATTAGTGTAACTTAATTTTAAAAAGTGTTAAAGAAAAAAATGGTTAATAAACAAAAAGAAATAAATAAAAGTAATGACGTGGTGGTGACATGGCTATGTTGTGGCGCTTACATGGCTATGATATGGCAGGTGAGAGTGGTATTATATTCATTTCAAAATTGTTAAGGGGTATCTAAATGCATGTGTAGTTAAAGTTTTAAGGTAAATTTTGTTGCCAAGTTCACAGGTGATTTGATGTGTTTTTTTTTTCTTTTCTTTATGTATAGAACAAATATAATGTTGTCCCTCTATACCTCAAATGTTTTTAAACAACCTCCATGTTCAATTGTCTTTCACTATTTTTTCTTCTTTTTTTTCATTCTTGAGTTTTATTATTTTTCTTTTATTTATAATTTTTTTCTTTTTTTTTCTTAACTCTTATTATTTTTGCTAATGAATTGAAAGTTGAGTAGAAGATCTTCTTTCTTTAATGTAACGATTCTTCTAGTCATTTTGTAAATTTTACTTGTTTTCTATAGCTTAGCCCTGCTTACAACCTTTTTCATGGATAATTTATAACTTGCGGGAATAAGTGACGTGATTTTTGAAATATTTTTTTGTTTTTAATAAATAGAAGGGAAAAAGAGAAAGAGTTTTGTATGTCGTTCTATTTTTATACCTGCCTGTCTGCCTATCTATCTATCTATCTATCTATCTATCTATCTAGCTAGCTAGCTAGCTAGCTAGCTAGATGTCTGTCTGTGTATCTATCATCTCTATCTATCTATTTATCTATCCATCCATCCATTTATTTATTTTACTAGTTTCAGGGCACGTGTGTATAGTATATATAGTATACGATGTTGTAAAATAGAATTAATATTACTAAATTAATTATTTTTAGTAAATAATTATAACTTAAAAAACATAGGACAAGTGCTTTAAAATGATTAATACGTATTGTTATAGAGTTACTTGTATTTTGAGATCAAAATGACCAGATATTTTTGAAACATTTCAAAATACATTCAAAGTTCAAATATGGGGAGAAAGTGACACTTCTTTATTAGTATTATTATTTACATAACTCAATTTTGTAAACAAATCTAACCAACAAAATTTAAAAAAAAATATCAATACAAAAAATGTCACCAATAGTCTTTCCTCTTGAGGTTATGAACATAAATGATGGACACCATTTAAGTATAATTTTCTCTCTTAAATATTCATATTTCAAATTAAGTATGTGCATGAAACTAATAAGGATTACCATAAATATTTCAATATTTTATCTTTATACGTAATCTATCTTTTACCAATTAATACTTGAGTACGACTATCATAGAGAGGTAATTCTACAAAAAAGGTACTTTATTGTTATAACGAATGATGGTTAAATTGAGGTTTGAGTGCATGTCAAATATTTAGCTTGACAATTTCTTTCTTTTAGATATACATATATATTTAAGTAGCATAATTTAATTTTAATATATATATAGCATCACCTTTGGTGAAAAATATTTCATTTCTTTAAATTTCTACCGTATCTTTGTAGAATTGTAGTCTTCTCCTTTTTCCTGCTGCATACATACCATATAGTTGTTGTTTTAATGAAAGTATCTAGTATCTTATACAAGTTATATCGTGATATAAAATATTAAACTTTTTCAATAATAAAAATTAATAGATGAATAAAATTTAAATTATTGTTTATAGAATCTTTAATTTGAATCAAGATTATTTTATGATCAATCACTATTTACTTATCTATTTTTATATAGCTAACAAGGAGTGTATCATGTGACCTAAAATTTTCTCAAATTAAATGAACAAAAAATAATAGGAGAAAATATATGGAAAGATACATAGCCAATGAAGATGGAAGACGGAAATATAGTTTCATGTTATATTCACAATAGAGTTCTATTTGATTAAAATCTCTTGTAACCAACACTTTACTTTTTCGTTCATTTTTACTTACATATCTATTAAAATATATATTATCATATTATAAGTAATAGTGAAAATCTATTTTTGAAATAGTGAATTTAACATCAAAACTAATAATTCAACGAACTAATGCTCATTGTTTTAGCCAAATCAGAAAGAAATTATTTTATTTGAGGGTAAAAAAGAGAAAATGGCCAAATCCCTCCTCAATCTATAACCAAATTCTCAACTACACACTTATATTTTATGAGAGTCCTATTACCCCCTTGAACTACTTTAAAGCGAAATATATACCACCCTTAAACTAGATAACCACATTCTTTGTATGTGGCGTGCACACGCGCTACAACTGTCAAATATCATTATCATTATTATTTTAAAAGTAAATGTTATTCTTCTTTTTCATTGCCAACAACATCATCTTTACTCTTCTCTTCTCCAGATATTGAGACATGATTTTTATTTCTTTTCACTGTAAACTCCCCTAAACCTTTATCTCCCTCCACCCCATTTCTCCCTAGACACCCCACCCCCACCCCCACCCTCGTCTTCCATAACCCACAAATTAGATCTCAATTCAAGATTCATATCAACACTTATCATCTCTTTTTCGGGTAAAAGAAAATCAACAATATTTATCAACAACATCACCATCACAACAACAATTTTATCAAGTCATTTAGATCAACCCCTTCACCTCTCCCACCCAAATTCTGCAATCTTGGCACCAATTTTAAGTTCGAAGTTTTTGCTAATCATCTTGGACTTGAGTACAATTATGCCCTTTTGAATCCTTCTTTAAATAGTGTAGGATTTATGCCTTTTAAACTTGAGGAAATAATTTGGATTATCAGGGTTGAGCATAATCGACTGGTGGTTGCTGCTCAAGTTCCTAAAATCGTTATTGGGTGTAGTTTGAATTCTTCATCGAAAAGTAATAGAGATTAGATAATATCTGAAGGTTGGTGAATTTTATTAGAGTAAAGAGATTAAAGACGATTTAATTTTATTCACTATATGAGTAATATAATAATTTTAATGCTTATTTGGTGATTTCGATGGTGATTTACAATGTTAAGAATTGTGAGTAAATAGTGTGACAAATAATGAGAAAGTACTAAAAGATGGGTGAAGACATTGGCTGCTATGGTAGTGGGCTAGTGGTGGTTCAACAATGGTGATGAAGAACATGTAAGGTGGGGTGATTTTTTTGAGTGATGAGAGAGAAAATTAAATAAAAGACAAAAGTAAAAAATTATATAGTAAAAAAAAAGTCAAAATATTTTTAAAATATCTTTTTATCAGTTTTTTCAACTTTCACATGCCTTCAAGAGTGTGAGCACACTCTCTGTGCCATGTCAGCACTTAAGGGTGCATTTATACTACTTTAAAATAGTTTAAGGGGTAATAGGACCCCTATAAAATATAAGTGTGTAGTTGAGAATCCGGTTATAGGTTGAGGGTGTATTGGACCATTTTCTCGGGTAAAAAATAAAAAACCAAAGAAGAAATATCTTACCCAAATCATGTGACTTTATTCATATTTTATTATTATTATTGTCTTCCCACAACATTTCCTCACCGTTAACTCATAAAAATCGTAAGAAAATATACGAGTGTCAATTTATGAATGATTTGCTACAATTTGTTCACCAACTCCATCTTATGTGGTACCTCGGATTTCATTGAATTTTGAACTTAATCAACTATTACAAATAACCCTGAGATTTTTTTTAAGAAGTAGAAGAGTAGAAAACTTTAAAAATCGTAGTTTAAAAGTGAGAGGAAACCCTCTATTTATAGCTAACAAATAGTAGTATTAATAGGTGCTAATTGTTCCTTATCAGAAAAGTTGACCTTTCATAAAAGTCACTGCTCATCGGAAAAATCACAACCTTTTGCAAAAGTCACAACTCATCGGAAAAGGCACAACCCTTTGAAAAAAATCACAACCTTTCAGAAAAGTCATAACTCTTCGAAAATGTCAAACATAAAATTTTCTCAAATTAAAATGAACACAAAATAATAGGAAAAAATAATATGGAGCGATAGATAGCAAATGAAGAAGGAAGACAAAAATATATGTTCATGCTATATTCACTTTAGAGTTCTATTTGATTAAAATCTCTTGTCACCAACACTTTACATTCTTCGTTCACTTTTACTTACATATCTATTGAAAATAATTATTATCATGTATATATTATCATACTATAAGTAAAAGCGAAAATCTATTTTTGAAATAGTAGATTTAACATCAAAACTAATGATTCAATGGACTATGTTGATGCTCGGTGCTTTAGCAAAATCAGAAAGAAACTGCTTCATTTGAGGGTAAAAAAAACAAATAAAAAATCAAAGAAGAAATATCTTACACAAATCATATGACTTTATTTATATTTGTTTATTATTATTGTCTTTTCCACAATATTTCGTTACTGTTAACTCATGAAAATCGTAAGAAAATATACGAGGTGACTTTATGAATGATTTGCTGCAATTTGTTCACCAACTCTTTCTTATCTTGTATCTTGAATTTCGTTAAATTTTTAACTTAATCAACTGTTACAAATAACCCTTGGATTTTTTAAGAAGAAGAAGAAGAGTAGAAAATTTTAAAAAATTGTAGTTTAAAAGTGAGAGGAAACCCTCTATTTATTTCTAACAAATAGTAATATTAATAGGTGCTAATTGTTCCTTATAAGAAAAGTTACAACCTTTTGTAAAAGTCACTGCTCATCATAAAAATCACAACCTTTTGCAAAAGTCACAACTCATCGTAAAAGACACAACCCTTCGGAAAAGTCATAACCCTTTGAAAAAAATCACAACCTGTCGGAAAAGTCACAACTCATCAAAAATGTCAAACATAAAATTTTCTCAAATTAAAATGAACAGAAAATAATAGGAAAAAAAATATATGGAACGATACATAGCTAATGAAGAAGGAAGAAGAAAATATATGTTCATGCTATATTCACTATAGAGTTCCATTTGATTAAAATCCTCTTGTCACCAACTACTTTACTTTCTTCGTTCATTTTTACATACATATCTATTAAAAACTTATTATTATCATGTCTATATTATCATATTATAGGTAATAGTGAAAATCTATTTTTTAAATAGTGGATTTAGCATCAAAACTAATGATTCAATGGACTACATTGATGCTCCTTGTTTTAGCAAAATCAGAAAGAAACTGCTTAATTTGAGGGTAAAAAAAAAAAAAACCAAAGAAGAAATATTTATTATTATTGTCTTTACCACTACATTTTGTCACTGTTAACTCATGAAAATCGTAAAAAAAATACGAGTGTGAATTTATGAATGATTTGCTACAATTTGTTCACCAGCTCTTTCTTATGTGGTACCTCAAATTTCGTTGAATTTTGAACTTCATCAAATGTTACAAATAACTGTGAGATTTTTTAAGAAGAAGAAGAAGAGTAGAAAACTTTAAAAAACTGTAGTTTAAAAGTGAGAGGAAACCCTCTATTTATAGCTAACAAATAGTAGTATTAATATGTGTTACTTGTTCCTTATCAGAAAAGTTACAACCTTTTGTAAAAGTCAATGCTCATCGGAAAAATCAGAATCTTTTGCAAAAGTCACAACTCATCTGTAAAGGCACAACCCTTCGGAAAAGTCACAACCCTTTGAAAAAATCACAACCTTTCGAAAAAGTCAGAACTTGTCGAAAATGTCAAAACCCGTAAAAAAGTCTCATCGGAAAAGGTACAACCCTTCAGAAAAGTCACAACCCTTTGAAAAAATCACAACCTTTCGAAAAAGTCAGAACTCATCGAAAATGTCAAAACCCGTCAAAAAGTCGAAACCCTTTGGAAAAGTCACATTTGTTTGAGAAAATCGCAACCTTTTAATATGAAAGGGTATTTACATTTAATATAATACAAATAATTAAATTAATAAATAAAACAAATTGAGTATTTTTAATTAGGGGTATTATAGTAATTCAACATTCATTTTAGGAGTTCATACTTTTAAGGTAGTATAGATATTATATTAAAAGCACACACATTTTCACATTTAAGGGTTGTGAAATTTCCAAAGATTTATAATTTTTCCGATGAGTTGTGACATTTTCAAGGGTTGTGACTTTTCTACAAGGTTGTGACTTTTCCGAAGAGTTGTGACTTTTTTGAAGGGGTTGTGACTTTCCAAAGAGTTATGAATTTTCGATGAGTTGTGACCATTTTTTTTTTGATAAGGCACAATAAGCATTTTTCTTTGTTGGCTATAAAAAGAGGGATTTCCTCAAATTTTTTAACTACAATTTTTTTAATGCTTTTCATTGTTCTTCTTCTTAAAACACTCAATATAGTATATTTTCTATTATATTAAAAGAAGACACCATTTTACATTGAATGGTTACAACTTTTCCAAAGACTTGTAACTTTTTCAATGAGTTGTGACCTTTTCGAAAGGTTGTAACTTTTATGATAAGAAACAATATGTGTATGCTCATACTACCCATTGTTAACTATAAATAGAGGAGTTTCCTCACATTTTTAAACTACAATTTTTTTTATGTTTATATTCTTCTCTTAAAAAAAACTCAAGTTTGATTTACAGACGTTGACAATTTCAAAGTTCACTGAAACTTGATCACTTCCTAACATGAATGTTCAAATTAATAGGCGGAATGGTCTGGGAGACCCTTGTACTTGGCTCCGTTTGTATGTTGGACCCTTATACTTACGACTTTGTCAATCGAACCCTTAAACTCGCTGAAACACAATTATTAAACACCTCTGACCATTGATTGAACACATGTGACATTAATATTGCTGACTTGGAATGATGCGTGGTTCCACGCGTTTTAAAGAAAGTGTCTGAAATTTATATGAAAAAAACAATTAAATTTTTTAAAAATAAATAAATGAAAAACACCAAAAAAAACATAAAGGCAGTTATCTTCTTCAAGCAGCCTGTCGCTGCTGCCCCCCCCCCAACCAACCCCCCAACCAAATTTCTTAAACCCATTCCACTTCTTTCCTTCTCTCTTTGGATTCACCCACCATTTCCCTTCTTCTTCTTAACACCCCGCACACTGTCTCACCCCTAAATATTTTCTCAAAATTCATTCTTTTTAAAAATTTCGATTTCATGCGTAGTCTTTGGTGATAGTGGGTATTGAAAAATGAAAAACTTCATTGATAAGCTTGATGAAGCTTCAAGAATAATAAATGGGTTTTGTGAATTTATGAAATAAATTTGAAATTGTATAGAGATTTGTTGGGTTTATGTTTGTGAACAATATAGTGTAAAATTCAAGTCAAATAGTTAAGAATTCCACCAATTTAACATGAATTTGGTGCTCAATTTGAGAGCAAAAATGGAGAAAATAATGTTCAAAATTTCTAGCATATGCAGAAGTACTCTTTTTATTTTTATTTTATTTGTTTAATATTTAATTTATTGTGTGTCATTAAAAATGACGTGGAATTCTACCTGTAAATGAGTGTACCACACGCACACACATAGGATGAGGAAAGAGTTTAAAATATTGTGTTTCAGTGAGTTAAAAGGTTTAGTTGACAAAATTGTAAGTATAAGGGTCCAACTTACAAACAGAACAAAGTATAAGGGTCTCTCAAGTCATTCTGCCAAATTAATATAATACTCTGACTAAAAACATCCAATTTAGTAAATATTCTATATTTTATATCAATATTTATTTATATTATATTACATTGAAAGTAAGAACTCCAACGATACAATAATAACTAAGTTAATGGGTCAAGTCTAATATTTATTTAATACCTTATACCACTTGGCCCATGTAATAACCCGTTAGGTCATTTTGAGAATTTGGACTATTTTGACTCTTCCCGTAAAATTTTAGATGAAAATTTTGAACAATTCAGTAACTACGCTTATTTAATTGTCAGAAATTTTTTAATTATTAATTTAATTAGAAAGTAATGGGCCAAGTCTGAAATCTATCCTATACCCTTTACCACTTGGCCCATAAAATTAAATTAAGTTAGTGGGTTTTGCCACTTTAAATACCTAATTAGTTTATTTGAAAAAGGAAAAGAATTGTGGCAGAAAACTTCCCTCTGCAGACGAACGAGAGAAGAAGAGAAAACAAAATAAAACCATACTTCGAACTTCAGGTAAGCAAAAAATTAGTGCACATTCTTAATTTTTCTATAGCTTGCTATGTATATGAAATATATGGCGTTCTATTTAAATTGGGTGGACAAGGAATTGAAATTGTTTTCTCTAACTACGATGTCACGAGTGGAGGAATAAATTGAGGACTTGTGATAGTTGAATGTAAGGGTAATATTTAGGTAATGATAATTTAATAATTAGGATATAATGAGTGAGTGTGGGGATAATCATTGACAGAGAAGGATGTCTGCATAAATGAAACATGTATATAGTTCCATTAGTTATTATTTTATCTTATTTCGTGGGTAAGGTTACACGTGAGTAGCTATTGGCTTAAAATTTTGAATTTTCATATAGTTATTACTATTTGAAGTTTTAATATGTGGATATAGGTAACAAATTTTTGGTGGTATTGTATTATATGAATATCATTAGATTCATGATATTTGGGGCTTAACTCTAGCCTTGAAATTTAACAAATATGTGTTTGACATATCAGTTGACACCAAAATTAGGAGTTTGATTATCGATTAGTGTAAGTTTGGGTCTAGGCTAGACATATATTAATATGGGTGTCTATAGACTCATTTGTTTAAGAATATTTCATATTTGATAGATTCAAAACGTTCGAAAGCTTTGCGAAAGGGGAAGGAAAAATCTTGAGGATTTGTGGCACGTGTTCGACATTCAAGGTATGTTAAGACTTTCAGACTTCGTTGAAGGACATTTTTCTATTTAAAGATTAAAAATGAAATAGACCATGAGTAAGGGCGAAAGATAGGGTCTTGTACCAATGGTGTGATGGGCAATGGTACGAGTAGTGGTGTTATAAAGGGAAAGCTTATCACTATAGAATGTGGATTGTAATTCGGGAATGCCAAAGAACATGGACATTAGCTGATGTATTGTTGATTTCTTCTGTGTGATTGTGTTTTTTTTTGGACCCGTAAATTTGTTATAGCTGAGGTGATTACATATCATATTGATATTTGATTGATTGAGATGCATCATCATCCTTTTTCATTGATATTATATTGTGCACATGTATTGACATGAGACTGAGTATAAGTTAGGTACGTGGAGATCATCCGTGCCGGGGATTGTGAGATGTTAAGATTATAATTTGAGTACGTGGAGATCGTCCGTGCAGAAATTGTTAGATTTTATGATAGTGCGTTGATATCGTCCCGCACAGACACGTGGAGATCGTCCGTATCGGTATATGGAACTCGCGAGTTAGATTTTATGATAGTGCGTTGAGATTGTCTGCACAGACACGTGGAGATCGTTCGTGTCGGTATATGGAACTTGCGAGTCCGCCATGGGTCCGATGTATTTCCGAGGATATCATGGATATGCAGTTCTTCTTCTTCTTCTTCGGTATATGGAACTCGCGAGTCCCCCATGGGTCCGATGTATTTTTGAGGATATCATGTAGATACAGTTCTTCTTCTTCTTTTTCTTCCTCTTCTTCTTCCTGTTCTTCCTCTTCCTCTTCCTCTTATGAGAGGATTTTTGAGAGGGAATTGGGTTTCTTCTGGGGATTTAGAAACAATGATTTGGAATGACTTAATTAAGGGTCTAAAGTATTTATATAGGTGGTCTAAATTAGGGTAAAATGACACCACTTAATCCCTAATTAATTTCGAAAAGTTCCACTTACCCCTCACTTAACCGCCTAAGACCAACACATTGCCTCACCCACAAGACCACGCCCACGGGTCGTGGCTGGACCCATGGGGTGTGGTGGTCAATCATGAGTTGTGGTCTGTGGGTCTTCATTTGGGCCCTTGACCCACAAAGCCAACCACATGGCGTGGACCCATCCACGAGGCGTGGGTCCTGCCCGTGGTTACTGCCCTAGGCAGATTTCAGGAAGGGCTCACCCACGCTGCCCACTTACGGGCGTGGTTCCATCCACGGGGCATGGATGGCCTCGTGGGTTGCACTGTTTTGGGCAGTTCTAGGGTCTTCCTCAAGGACCCTTGGTTGGTCCTTGGGGTCATACCTTGACGTTCTAACACGAAACCCTATATTTTTAGGTACGGGGAGGTACATTCATGACTCTAACCCTCACGTCAAGCTCTAGTTTAGCTTACTAGTTTCTGGGGTGTTACACTATCAATCATTAATTTTACTCTAATACCTCTTTCTCAAGCAAGCATAGAGAGCTAAGCTAGAACCGAATTTGCAACTTCAGTTCATCAATTAAAACACGAAAAAACAATTGAACCCATTTCCAAACAACATTAAATTCAGCAATTAACATCCATAAGCTAATTAATGCATTCGACTACATGATCACACCCCTTAGATAAGGATTTTTAGCCAAACATAGCAAAAAGTGAGAAATCGTTACCAAAAAGATTGTCCATCCAAATTGTTAAAAATCTGCAATACTCAATGCCCGAATTAAAGCTAGAATCCTAAAACCTCAAATTCGAGATCCAAATGTTCTCCAAGGTGTTCAACAATGTAAAAAATGTAAAAGCTCTCAAAATTTGGGGAATACACACTTTATTAGTCGGGAATACACACTCAAAAACTTAGAAATACACACTACTTGTAGACATTCATGTTGTCCTAATCGATTGGGTTTTACTTGAGGACAAGCAAATGTTTAAGTTGGGAGTGTTGATGAGTCGGGAAGTTCGACTCATTTAGGGCTTATTATTCAATGAATTAGTGTCCTCAATGCCTATTTTGTGCTCATAAGTGATGTTAATGTGTTTATAAGCAACAATGAAGGCTTAAAAACAAGACAAGGCCATTATGTTGTGAAAAGGATCGAAAAAGTTGGAAAACCTGAAGAAATAAGAAGTTGGAGCTCGCAAAAGCCACTCAACGACTTTTCGCGTGAGCCTCCTGCTCGCCAAAATTTCCAGTGAAGTAGCTCATGTACCAGGCCAACTTGGCGAGCAAAAGATGATTCGGCGTGTCGAATGGATCAGTGATCACGACCCAGCTCGCCTAATCTTCTAGAACAATTTGATGCAGGAACCAAGACACACTACAAGAAAAAGCTTTATTTAAGACCAATATTTATGGACGAGTCAATAATCCCGTCTCTAAAAGTAGATGTATTGGGACGAGATTTTATTTTGGTCTTTAATTATGTATGTTTTTGTGAAGGTACTAAATTTGGTCTCTAGAAAAAGTAGTAACTGGTCCCAAATCAAAATTTAGGGGTCTTGAGAAATATATATTGAAAGGCGGGAACTGAAATGTATAAAAAAAACATCTTTTTTCACCAAAATTAGGCGCCTAAAAGATCAGTAATACTGATAGATCAAAATTCTAAAAGTAAAAGAAAAAAAGTGATCGTGAAATCAAAAACCCTAGCAATGATCTTCCCTAACAACAATCTTCCCTTACAACGATTTTTGGAAACGCACTGGTTTACCTAGCAAGAAACACAATATAGGTCTGTGTTTTCTCAGAACAGAGAAAGCAGAGGTCTGCGCAGCAGTGATCTTCACTCAATCACTATCTTCTATTCACTCGAATCTCAGGTATTCCTCCACTTCTATGAGTTGATTTGATTTCATCTGTGAAGTCGATTAGTTTTTTGTATTGTTCGAGTTATATCTCTTCTTTTTTAAACTCTTGTTCTGTTAGACTAGCTGCCGATTGTTTTCTTAAAGAACATGAAGTTTTGTAGTGTGATATGATCCAAAAAATGAAGGGGATCAGTCCTTAATGAATTACGTTACAATTTTGTTTGGGTCTGAAGCTGATGAACTATGTAAAACGCAATAGAACTAATGTAAATTACCTCATGTGGTGCTGCACATTAAAGGTTGAAAGAGTGATAACTTCGTTTGCATCTGAAACTTGGGTTCTTTAAAGCTTCGTTTGCATCTGATGAAACTTGGACTCTTTAAAGGTTTAAAGGTTGAAAGAACTAATGTAAATGACTTCCTGTGGTGCTGCACATTAAGTTATAGTTTCGTTTAAAGCATTCTTTCCTCTTTTTCTAGCTAGTTCTCTGATTTCTCTCTACTTGTATCTCAGCTACGCATCCTCTTTTGCAAGTTTTTTTTTTCTGCTCAAAATTTTAATTGTTGATTGTTTTCTTCCTATAGCATAGTGTATAGTGTGTGCCTAAAGAATTGATCATATTTTTACGATGAAATTCATTCAAGCTAATGAAAGATGAAGTATGACATAAAACTTATGTAAATTACCTCTTGTATATGATGTACATAGTAGGTAGAAACAACGATAGTTTCATTTAGGTTTCAAAACATGGAAAACTTGAGATTTTCAAGAAGATATGTTCTAGCAGTACCACCATATTTTTTCCATTCTTGTAAAACTGAATCACTAGTTGTTATCTATTTGTTCAAGTTTCACGTAAGCCTCCTCTTTTGGGACCTGCTTTTTTCTTCTTCTATATATTTGATTTGTTTGAGTTACACTACTTGTTTGATTTCATCTGTGAAGTCAGTTTGTTGTTTGTATTGTTTGATTTATATCTCTTCGTTTTTGAACTATTGTTTTGTTAGACTAGCTGCTGATCGTTTTCTTAAAGAACATTAAGTTTTGTAGTGTGATATGATCCCAAAAATAAAGAGGATCAGTCCTTAAAGAATTAAGTTACAGTTTTGTTTGAGTCTGAAGTTGATGAACTATGTCAAAAGCAATAGAACTAATATAAATGACTTCCTGTGGTGCTGCACATTAAAGGTTGAAAGAGTGATAGCTTTGTTTGCATCTGAAACTTTGATTCTTTAGAGCTTCATTTGCATCTGAAACTTGGATTCTTCAAAGCTTCGTTTGCATCTGATGAAACTTGGACTCTTTAGAGGTTGAAAGGCTGAAAGAACTAATGTAAATGACTTCCTGTGGTGCTGCACATTAAGTTACATTTTCGTTTAAAGCATTCTTTCATCTTTTTCTATCTGGTTCTCTGATTTCTGTTTACTTGTATCTCAGCTATGCATCCTCTTTTGCTAGTTTTTTTTTCTACTAAAAATTCGAATTGTTGATTGTTTTCTTCTTATAGCATAATGTATAGTGTGTGCCTAAAGAATCGATCATATTTTTACGATGAAATTCACTCGAGCTAATGAAAGATGAAGTAAGACATATAACTTATGCAAATTACCTCTTGTATATGGTGTACATAGTAGGTAGAAATAACGATAGTTTCATATAGGATTCAAAACTTGGAAAACTCGAGATTTTCAAGAAGATATGTTCTAGCAGTAGCACCATATTTTTTCCGTTCTTGTAAAACTGAATCTCTAGTTGTTCTCGATTTGTTCATGTTTCATGTAAGCCTCTTCTTTTGGGACCTGATTTTTTCTTCTTCTATATATTTGATTTGTTCGAGTTACACTACTTGTTTGATTTCATCTGTGAAGCCAGTTTGTTATTTGTATTGTTCGAGTTATATCTCTTCTTTTTTGAACTTTTGTTCTGTTAGGCTAGCTGCTGATCATTTTCTTAAAGAACATTAAGTTTTGTAGTGTGATATGATCCCAAAAAAGAAGGGGATCAGTCCTTAAAGAATTAAGTTACAGTTTCGTTTGGGTCTGAAGTTGATGAACTATGTCAAAAGCAATAGAACTAATATAAATGACTTCCTGTGGTGCTGCACATTAAAGGTTGAAAGAGTGATAGCTTCGTTTGCATATGAAACTTTGATTCTTTAAAGCTTTGTTTGCATCTGATGAAACTTGAATTCTTTAAAGGTTGAAACAACTAATGTAAATGACTTCTTGTGGTGCTACACATTAAGTAAAAGTTTGTGGCATGATAAGATCCCAAAACGAAGTTGATCAATCCTAAGAGAAACAAATGTTCCTAAGGAAACAAAACAGTGAACTACTCTTAAATAGAGGCACTCACAGGTCATGCATTAAGACAATGTTCGGAGAGAAGATATATGAATTTTTATTCGACTCAAGAAATCTATTCAGAATTACAAGTGAACGAATGTTTACCTTTTAATACTAACAGAGCACACTGTAAAGTGTCTTCAGTTATTAAATCTGATCCAAATATATAGGCACGTGCAACTAATTCTTAAAAAGATTTCTATCTAACTAAAATAAATTAGTAATTGCAAAAGGCACCATTGAATTATTATCTACTGTAAATGGATCATATTTTAGTGTTTTGTGTGTGTCTAAGGAATCGATCATATTTTCTTACAATAAAATTAACTCGAACTCACAAAAGATGTATAAAGCAACAGAATTGATACAAATTACCTCATGTGGTGCTGTACATAGAAGGTAGAAATAGTGATAATTCCATTTGAGTTTCAAACTTACCAAACTTGATATCTTTCAAGAGATACATTCTTATAGTTGCACCATATATTCGGTCATTCCTATCAAACTCAATCACAACAAATTTATCAAAAATTTATAAAAATATATTGTAATTAACTTTTAGAAGGTTAAAGATGCAACTGACTTCTTACAGTTATACTTCATGTGATTCCATATATAGAAGGTAGATACAATGACACTTCTCTTTGGGTCCTTGAGAAAGAGAACACGGAACCCAAATCCCCTTGTTCTACTCATCAAGTTATGCAAGTCTCCCAAACAACTGAAACATGTATGACAATTTACAAATCCATTCACTATCAATCTGTTGAACTAAATTTTATTGCTACAGTTCTTACTAAATTATAAAACTATAGGATCATCTAATCCAAGAAATGTAAAAAGAGTGCGAGGGAGCAACAAGTGTAAAGAAGTTGCATCACTTGAAGCTGAAAAGAGGCTGAAAGTAACATTTTACAATAATAGAACAGTTGGAACAAATAGCAATCTGTTTTCAAGGCACCTGGGAAAAATAATTTGTGACTGTAATATGTGTCCATTGGGAGTACCATCGTGGAGGGACATTAAGCAACAAAAGTTGGATCACATGTGGGCAGCTATTGAGGTACAATTACGAATTACATCATCATTATATTTATATTCAGCTTTTTTGTGCTCTGTTAATTATTACATGAATCTAATCAACTAACCAAAAAGATAAAAAGAAGGATATCTACTAAGAAGATACATTGGTGTAACTACCATCTGGTGTTTAACTTGATGAATTAGAACTTACTATTCTTATATTTCCAACATTAACCGTTGTTGCACATATTTTTCTTTCTCAATTTTATACATAGTTTTTGTATAGTTGACGCACAATATTCACTCTCCTTTTGTAGGATAAATTTGAGAGTGTTGACTTCAATGATCATCGTGATCATATATTTGGATGGATGAATGAGTTATGGAACAAATGGAGAGGATACTTGCATGCTACTTATGTGAAGAATAAGCCAATTGCTCAGGCTCTTAATAATATTCCAAAGGGAGTAGAAAAGAAGAAATGGGAGTGGTTAGTTAAGGAACATTTTTCTTCTGAAAGTTTTCAGGTATACCTAGAGATCTAATAGCCTATATCTTTCAAGTATCCATTTTGCAACTCATCGTGATATTTAGATGTGAAACTATCTCTAAACTTGGTAATATTTCTTAGATATGGCTTTTTAACGTACCAATACAGGCGAGGAGCAATAGAAATGCAGAAAATTGAGCTATGTTAAAGATGTTTCATCACATTGGTAGCAAGCCTATTAGAGAGATTATTTATCAGCAGGTATTATCGAAAAATAATTTTCCTAAATAAAACGTTTAAGAAGTTCTATTTGCGGATAGTCGTTTAAGCATTTAGTGTATAGCTAAACTCTTAGATGATTGATCGTGTTTAAAGGAATTTCTTCACTTCTGAGGTTCTTTGTTGGTGATTTATTTTTTCTCTTAGCTGGTGGCTGTTTGATCACCTATATAAGTTAGTTTTGTTTAGTGAGCTTTATCACTTTTGCTGGCAGGACAAAAATCTATGACTAACTCCCTTCCTGCATAAGTTAGGTTGATTCTTCCTAACATTTTATCAAGAAGTGGATGAGACATTCAATAATTCTATATATGAATCTTTATACATAAGACTGGGATAGTGCTGATTTGTTGATAAACAGAGTTGTTTTATACATTATGTTTCGAGTTATTTTCATGTTTGTGTCGTTTCTTTCTAGACAGAAATTGGAAACTGATTTGCATTGAGTTTTAGCCGTTTAGCAGCTACAACCGTAGTAATAGATACCACATATGAAATGCTTCAGTTGTTCCGAGTTATTTTAATGTTTGTGTCGTTTCTTCTCTAGAAAAAAATTGAAAAACAGATACGCATTCAGTTTTAGCCTTTTAGATGTCTTGGAAATTGTTGCTTCTTGTGTGCTAGCATATATAAGTTATAGAACCATTACACTTGACCATATACAAAATCTCTCGACCCGTATAGACACTCAACCATATATAAGTTCTGCTTTGTCCACTAAGAATAAGAATACAAGATATAAATGGCAGGAAAGAAGTAACAACGCATTGTAGCCTCAAAGTAACAACATCCTAGCCATATACAAAATGTCTCTCCCCCTATAAGACTTATCCTTTATGAATAGGCCTTTATCGATGCAAGAAGAACTTTGACATCACTCTCAGGGTTATTAAGATAATTTTTTGATATCTTTTGCTGTTGTACATCATGTTTTCCATCCATATACAGAATATCTCAGCATAAAGTCTAGCAAAACAGAGATTTGAGTTGCACCTTCATCTGGTTTAGAGGATCAAGTAACTAGCTAAACCTGTATCATTAGAATTGCTTAACAGATCATTGCCTTCTTTATCTCTATTTTTTAATTTTCTACACGTACAATTGCAGGCACACAGTTTGAGATTGTTTGGCTTCTACAAGGATTAATGATGAGAAGAAAAAAGTGATAACTTGTTTGTTTCCCCTGCTACAATAATAACCTACTGGTTTATAGCTGAAACAGTGATATACATCATACGTGTTTAGTTACTCTGCAACAACTTCTTTCCCCTAAAACCTAATATAAATCTTCTTGGTGGAGAATTTCTCCATTTGTGCTAGCTTATGTCACTGAATTTGTGCTTTCGGTATAGATTTGGATTCTTGGTGAATGCATCTCATCAAAGTTTTCTTAATCAATTTTTCTTATGTTGTTGCAGCTTGTTGATATTCTGGATATCCCTTGGTTAATTTTAGAGTTCTTTTGTGAAGAATGAAGCTCAAGTCAAGATGCAAGTTTAGAAGATGCACACGACCATTATTATTTTGCTAGGAAAGTTGTGCAAGACATGAAATCATAGTCTAGCTCGGGATATTGTTAATTTGCTAAGATTTTTTTTGTCAAACAAATATTGAAACTAACACCATGGGATATTTACCTATTTTTATATTTATATCAGCCTTTTCTCTAGAGATTTACCATAGCAATCTTATATTTATTGGTAGAACTTATAATACTTTTGTGAAATGAGGATCCAGAATCAATGGTGGACAATTAGAGACCAAAATTTTTGCTCGTCTCTAAAAGTTCATCTAAGATGAGATAGTTTCTTGTCTCTAAAAGTTTCATCTAGGATGAGACAACTTCTTGTCCCTAGAGGCTCATCTAGGACGAGGTGTTGCTTGTCTCGAAAAACAATCTAGGACGACGTGGTTGCTTGTCAAGAAAAAGTAATCTAGGATGGGGTAGTTGATCGTCCCTAAAGAGTAATCTAGGACGAGTTAGTTTCTAGTCTCTACAGGGTTTAGTGACCAGAAAATGACTAGTTTTTAAGGAAGAAAATCATCTATTTGGGACGAGATATGTAGTCTTTAAAAGTACTTTGGTGACCAGCTTTGATTCCGTCCCTAAGCACATTTAGCGACCAGTTAATGGAACCCGTCCCAATTAACCTTTAGCGAAGAAGCATTTTAGGACGGGTGGCGACCAGCCTTTTCCCGTCTCAAAAGACAATTTGGGACCAGATTTGGACATTCTAGGACCAGATTTCCCTTCCTTAGAGACTGTTTTTCTTGTAGTGACAATAAGCTGAGAAGAAGTGCAACTCGGTAGATCGTCGAGTCGATCGATGATACCGAAAAATGAATTTATACGTTCCCAAAAACTCAGCATGGAATCCACTCGGTGAAGCTAGTCGGGATCACCGATTGACTCGGCGATCCGTCGAGTTGCACTTCTTCTCGCCTTATTGTCTTGGCTCCTGCATCCAATTGTTCTGGAATATTAGGCGAGTCGGGTCATGATCACCGATCCATTCGGCACATCAATGAATCTTCTTTTGCTCGCCAAGTTGGCTTTGTACATGGGCTACTTCGCTGGAAATTTTGTCGAGCTGGAGGCTTACTTGGCAAGTCGTCGAGTGGCTTTTGCGAGCTCCATCTTTTCTTTTCTTCAGCTTTTCTAACTTTTTCGCTCCTTTTCGCAACATAATGACCTTGCATTGTTCTTAAGCCTTCATTGATACATATAAACACATTAACATCAGTTATGAGCACAAAATAGGCCTTGAGGACACTAGTTCATTGAATAATAATTCCTAAATGAGTTGAACTTCCCGACTCATAAACACCCCCAACTTAAACTTTTGTTTATCCTCAAGTAAAACAAAAGATTGATCAGGCCAATATGGATGTCTACAAGTAGTGCTCTTGGGACTCAACATGAATGCACACAAGGTTCAATCTACACATGCACTGTTCAATTGTGCACTGAAAGTTTCAAACCATGACTAACACTCATCAAATAGAGTTCAAGCTCGCAATGCTCACTTCAAATGCAACTGCATGCTCAACAAGAGTGTTCAAATGTCTTCACATCAACAATGATTTCACGCTTTCACAAAGCCAATCAAAGATTACGATTAAGGAATCAAAATCAATTCTCACACTCCCAATGAGAAAAACGTGCACGATTTTACCCATAGGCCTTCCCATATTTTCCAACCAACACATCATTCGGCTCATGCAAGATCAAAAAGGTCTTTCAAGGCTTGTAATTGGGCTGAGGGTACGAGTATGATCATTTTGGCTTAGTGGCTTCTACCTTCACGAAGCATGGCTCAAATTTCACTTGTTCTCCTTTTCTTTCATTCTTTTCACCTTCACAGCTCATCCTTGGCATATTCAAAGCACACGAAATTTTTGGTATCGATTATTAGACACCCCTTTTATTTCCACAACATTACACACTTCAAATTTTATCATTTCTTTGCTTTTTTTTCATTTTTTTTAAATGGAGAGGTTCCATCATTTTTATACACATTCCTTCAAGGAGGAATTTTCATGAACTTCTTGCTCTATTTTCTTCCTTATTCTTACCACACTCCCGACTTAGGCTTTTTGCCAAAGTTGGCTATTCAAACAAACTAATGCTTCATGAAGGTTTTAGGTGGAGAGGATAAGGTCATTTGCGTTCATGTTTCATCCAAAAAAAGGTTAGTCTCAAATGGTGCCAAGCTAGGTTCACACACTCACAAGGTTGTCACACAAAGGTATAGCAATTAGGTTCACTCTAAATTTTTTATGCATAAGATCATTTCCTCCATTCACCAAAATTAGTCAATCGGACCAACGGAGCAAGTTCTAGATAACATTGATGTGAGGCCAAAATACATATTTTTAATCATTATTTGCCTCATATTTAGTATTTATATTTGTCCTTTTTGAGTATGAATTTTATGGATTGTGCTTTATAGTATATTTTATTTGTAGGATTAAATTGGTGGAAAATGAAGAAGTTTGGAGCTAAAACCAATTAAAGATGGAAGGTTAAAGAAGAAAATCAAACAGGCAGCTTAATGGATTAAATTAAATATAATAATAATAATAATATATATATATATAAGTGCAGCGAAGAGAAATTCACTCAGTATAACACTGCTGCCACGTGGCAACCAGTAAAGGCAGCAGCAACCCATGGCAGCGCAACACTGTTTCACACGGAATTAAATTCCTTTTAGGTTTTGGGTTCCTAATTTATTTTGGACTCAATTATTTTATTCAGAGTTTTCTATATTTATAAATAGTCCATAAGAATAATTATTAATTTATTAAGGGAGGATGATACAATATAGAAAATAATTTTTGATTTAGGGTTTTATCTTTTCTTCTCTTTTATTTATTTTACATCTTTTCTTGGAATAATTCGTTGTAATTGCTCTATATCTATGTGGAGTTAAACTTCTCGTTCTTGGATTATATTTTCTTACAAAATGATTGTTTAGTAATTTTGATTCTGCATAATTGTTTATCATATTGGTTGTTCTAGTCTTGTGGTTACTATTTCCATGCTTGATCATAGAGATAAATATATTGTCTACTCTTGAACTTGGGAGAGGAATGGAGGGATAGAATGTGGAATATAAGGAGCATAATCTTTTCTTGCATATCACTTGAATTGATTTGTGTCTAGGATAGGGATATACCTAGGTACCTTGCTTGGCTCATACGGAAAGACAACGTAATGCTCCATAGTTGGTTCAGTCTATCCCCGCTCAACGATGTAGTTAGACTGTCAATTGTGGTAGACGGTTAGAGGTCGGGAGATCATGACTATATTATCAACCCCGTGAATCAATAACTAGATAATAAAATAAGTTGATGAAATTGATGCTAAGCATGATTGTTAGTTAAATCATAATCCTAGATCGATTCATTCATTGATTGTGTAAACATCAATTTTTTCTTAGTTAATTACTTTTTAGTTATTTTATCTTTATTTTTAGTTTAGTTAATATATATTCGTCTTTTGAAATCCTCCCTTAAATAAATAATTAATATAATTAATAAGAATAATTAATTGACAAGTCCTTTGGGTTCGATAATCCGATTCTTTTAAGAGCCACTATATTACTTGCACGACACGTACACTTACGTGTGCAATTGGTAGCAACAAGTTTTTGGCGCCGCTGCCGGGGACTTAGAATTAATTGTTTTTCTAGGTTAAACTTTTTCTTTTTATTTATTTAAGTTTTTTATAGAAAAAAAAAACAAAAAGAAAAAAAAAATTCTTATGTTATACTTTTTTATTAGTGTCACTTTTTTTCTTTCGATCTTGTTTTTGTAGATGAGGGGAAATCTAAGTACCCAAGAATTTGAAGCAAAGTAGCATGTTTGAGCTTAAGTGTGGGGTGCGTACGACCCTTGATGGAAAAAAAAAGATTGAAGAGAACATGCAACTATCTAGGCCTAGAGGCCTCAGGGAGTTCTTTCTTTCATTCTTAGCTTGTGTATTGAATTGTTGCACTGGGGACAGTGCCATGTTTTAAGTGTGGGTGGGGGAATGAATTCCTTGTTTTTACTGCTTTATTGAGTCTTTTCATTTTTTTAGGATGGGTTCCTTGGCTTTTGTTTTCGGTTCTTTTTCTGAGGATAGTCCTTTTGAACCGAGTGTCTTTTATTTTTTAGGAATAAGTTTTCTTTTAATTTATTTTTTTGAGAGAAAAGAAAAGACCCTTTTGATGGTGTGATACTTGCTATTTAGGACTAATTTTTGAGTAGTACTTTCTTGGGAATGCTTGATTGATAAGGAAATTGCAGACTCTTTAACACCTAAACTCATGGTTGTGACTTTGTATATAGCTTATTTTATTTTGTAGTTTGTTATGATTCTTTCTCTCTTAGAAGTGGAATTGATCCATCTTGATTGATACTTGTGCCATGTGTGGAGAGAATTTGTATTTTCTATGTTTTATATCTTAATCTAGAACTTTCCCTGCATGTTATTGAAGAGAAATAAAAAGTGTTGCTTTGTTTAGGAGATCATAATAGGCTTTCTTTGTTTTGTCTTGTAACTTTTAGCCTTTTTAGATACATATCACTAGTAGCCCCTTTGAGCCTGTAGTTTTTTATCGGTAGCCATATTTTTGCCTTGACTTTTTGTTGGAATCCCTAGTTTTTGCACCCTGCTTCCTTGAGCACTGTAGCAGACTTATTATATTTGTTAAATCTGAAGAAAAATGGATGGTTGAGTGAAAAAAGTAATCAATGATAGCTACAAAGTGATTAAAAAGCCCTCTTTGAAAGAATGTGACATGAAAAAGAAAAAAGAAAAAAAAAGAGAAAAACAAAATTAAAAAAAAAATATTCTTTGGAAAAAAAATGATTGAAGCAAAAAAAACGCTCTCTTCTCTCTTATGCAAACCCTAACCCAAATCTCCCAGCAACACCTATGGCCACTCCGGCCACTGGCAAGTCGTCTTTGGCGACTGGTCAGACAGTCCCTTTAACGTTCAATGAACACTTCCCCAACCTTACTCATATAACACGTCTATCCAATCCCAATTGTGGCATTAAGGATCCTAATACTCTGCCTAGCGAACATGTCGTGCATAATGATGATACAATCAGATTTAAGGAAGGAGAGTATGCAGCTTTGGTAAAACCTAGTGGTATGAATGCAGTTGATTCAAACAAAGGACTACCAGCAGTACCTTTGAAAAAACCTACGTTTAACAATGGTATTCCTCGGGTTACTTGGAAAGAGGAAGAAGTAACACGTATGAACATTATGGAGAATCTACAATATGCTGTGATAGGAAAGTTCTCTTATGGGTGGTCTGAGCTAGATGAGTTGAGAAGGATTATCCCTAAACAATGCAATATAAAAGGAGCATGTCAAATAGGTTTGCTGCGACTTAGGCATGTTTTGATGATATTCGAATTGTTTGAAGACTTTGTGAACATGATGTCCAAACCTTCCTATTACATTACTGATAATGCAGGATTATACTATCCAATGGGACCCTTGATTTATGATGAGAAGTTCAGAGTTGATGAAGAAAAATCATAGGCTATGGCATGGAAATCCTTCCCTGATCTTTGGCTTATTTTTTTTTGGGAGAGAACCTATTTTTTCATTTGCATCAGCAGTGGGTAAACCAATTCAGTTAGAGACAGCTACTATCAACAAAACTAGACCTAGTTGTGCTAGGGTTTAAGTCCAACTAGACTTAAGTTAGGTGATCTTCCTAAGTTTGTGGAATTGGAGATTGAGAATGAAGAGAAAACCTCGTCAAGGGTGGAAAAGGTGAAAGTGGTTTATGATATGCTCCCTAAATATTGTAAAAGATGCAAATTACAAGGACATAATGAGGAAGAATGTAGAATCCTACATCCTGAATTGAGAAAGCAAGAACATAATGCAAATATGGAATTGAAGGACAAAGAATTGAGCAAACCATCAAGGTTCCTTAAAAAACAATGGAACCCTACTAATAGAAGATTCATCAGAAACACTGATAAGGAGGTTACTACTGCAGGCATGGAACTAGAGACGGATGTTATTGTGAGTAACAACTCATTTACTGCTCTTAATGAAGAACAAGATGAAGGAGAAAAAAATAAAGGGGAGGGCGGGGGGGGGGGGGGGGAAATGAATACAAAAGAATGGATTACAAATTCTTTCTACAAAAATACAAACACAGTAGGTGATCAAGCTATAAATAACAGTGCAACAAATATCATGGCAGGGGTGATGAAGTCCAACAATGTGCTGCCTTCTCAAGAGCCTGAGGATCAAGATAAAGCTCTGGTTATTCATACACACCTGCAGAATACAGAGAAGGTCAACAATGATAATGAAGATCAACTTGATGAATGTATACAAAGGAATGTAGTAAGTGAGGAACAAATTAATATTACTGAAACATGTTTTCAGGAAGCTGGGGCTTTGGATAAAGCATTAGTAATTCACAAGGACCATCAGGTCTTACATGGGGACATGTTAGGAGGACATGATGATGTGGTTTTAGATATGGTGGAGTTTGAGGAGGATCCTCTTCTGTGTTCTGAGGAGGTAGGTAACATGTGCAGTTCAGCCAATAGAGAGAAGCTCCTTACAGGTTGCTCACTTGGCAGTCAAGAGCAAATGCACAATGTTAGGAGTGTAAGAGAAGTTCATAATGCAGTAGTCAATTTTTCAGGGGCAATCAAACAAAGTTCTCCTATTAAAGAATTACATGGCTTGGTTTCTCATAAAACAACATATAAAGAAAGCAAAATGGTCTAGTGATAGACAGGGATGAAGTTGAAAATCAAAGTGATCATGCACAAGTTATAAATAATGCAGGAGGTTCCCCTCAAGGGAAATCAAAGAAGAAGAAGAGTAAGCCTCAAGGGGAAAAGTCTACTAGGACTAACCCTATGTGGTCTGATAGAGCTATGTTGAAATGATCTTTATAGCATTAATATGGAATATTAGATCAGTTAGATCTAATCATTCTTTCCATAGAGTATAAATGCTTCATAGACATCATAAATTTGATTTGGTTGCCTTAATGGAACCTTTTCAAGAGATTAGGAAGATTCAACAGTTTAAAAGGAGATTAGGCATGGCCTATGCAAATTATAACATCAATGGGAAGATTTGGTTGTTTGTCAAGGAGGATATTCAGGTGAACGTTGTTTCTGATTCTGAACAACAATTGACTATTGAAATGCTATTCCCTAGTGGGCATCAGATGGTCAATACTCTTGTCTATGCTAAATGTACAGCTGCTGAAAGACTTCCATTGTGGGAGGATATGTATGCAATTGGGCAAAATATGAATTTCCCCTGGTTTGTTGGAGGGGACTTTAATGTTATTATGGATGCAGAAGAAAAGATAGGTGGTCTACCTGTCTATCCAAATGAGGTGGAGGATGTGCTTTTTGTATCAATTTTTGTGAACTATTTGATATTAAATTCAAAGGTAGCCCTTTCACTTGGTGGAATGGGAGGTCTGATGGTGAATATATTTTTAAAAGATAGGTGGTCTACCAGTCTATCCCACTACACTATTTAACAGTTTATTTTAAAGGTATATATGTGCCCACGTGGACACGTTACTATTTATAATTATAAAATGTTTATGATGTCCACGTGAGCACATATATATACCTTTAAAATACACTATTAAATAGCTTAGGGGGGTAAAAGGTCCTTTTCAAAGTTTGGTATCGTTACAACAATTTCGGTCAAAGTTTTGATATATTTCAGACCTTTTTCCCTATTTTTTTAGAAGATCTCAAATAATTCCCCTTCATTTTTTAGAAAAAAATAATTAAATATGAACAATTAATGTGAAAACCAAATGAACAAAAATATGATTCAAAATAAATAAGAATACATTTAAGCAAATGAATCTATATTGAGTCGTAATTTTCAAATTAAACTAACAAAAATTTTACATTTCATTTTACCCTTGAACTTTGCGAAACAAATCAAATGTACCCTATGTGAATTGTATTCTTATAGTAATAATTAAAAAAATTAAATTAAGTTTTCACTTTTGTCAGCCTAAAGAGATATATTTGAGTCATTTTTTAATAATAAGGATATATGTAAGCCGTTATTTTTAAACCAAATGGTATATCAATTTTAAATTTCAAGGTTAAAAAATAATTAGACCCTTGTTTCTTTATTATTATTATTGTTTTATTTTTTAAATTCTTATTGTTATTATCAAGGCCTAAACCCTAAACCACGCTTGGAGTATTTCTCAGGCTTTCACCTTTGAGGTTTTCTGAGGCTATGAATGAGGATGCCCACGTGTTTTTGACTACTTGCCGGGAGCAGCTTTATACATTTGGGACTGGTGGAGTCGAGAGAAGCCAACTTCACTACTTATCAGTTAGATGGGCCAACCATACAGTCTTGACATACCTTCATTCAAACTAGACCAGTTCATTCCCTTTGGTCAGGTCACTTGGACCGAGTTTTTTTAGGCCTTTTTGGCTAGGTTCATTCCTTGCAGTGTTAGAGAAATCACCTCTGGGATCATTTCTCTAGGCTGGAGCAGGCTCTCCATGATTGTGTTAGAGTATAAGGCAAGGTTCCACGAGCTCTCTCGCCATGCCATTATGATTTTACCTATTGAGGACAAGGAGAGAGTTTGATGTTGTATGTGGATTGAGGTTCCAGCTACGGATTGAGCCTCAATCTATGATCTCTGGTATTGTTCCTTTTTGGAGATTGTCGATCACGCCCTCACTATTGAGCAGCGTGAGGCCCAAGGGGGCAGCGACAAGAGAGCTAGATACGAGGGCAGCTACAACAGATCATGTTCCAGGTCCAGAGACACATATGATAGGATTCTACAGTCACGTAGGCCTATCTAGGCCTCATTAAAGATTTCAAAGGGTGACTGGTATAGCCGGAGTGAGGTCGGCTCCAGTCAGAGACATGAGTCCCATTCTTGTGCTTCAGACTGTGGTGGACGTTCTTCTAGGAGTCGATCATCCCCAAGTTATTTTGATTGTGGAGAGTTGGATCACTGGGACATATATTACCCTTTGCGTAGGCAGATTACTTTTGCTCCACAGGTAGCTCCACCAGTAGCACCTACAACTAGGGTTGAGGTCAGTGTAAACACCTAAGTTTAAACTGAACCCAAGATTTTACACCATTTTATTACTTAAATGATTTCTTGTAGGTTAAAATTTAATTATCTAAAGTTTTACTTCTTCCTAGTGAATTTATTTTAAATTGTTGAAAACTACAAAATAGAATCCCTTTTAAGGATACATTTGTTTTTAATATTATTATTATTATTTTAAAAGAAAGAAAACCTACCAATATATATACACGTCTTTCAATTAAATATTATAGTCAGTTAATACTTTTAATTGATTTTAAAATTTATTACTTTAAGAAGAAAATAAAGAAGAAGAACAAAAAGAAAGAAAAAAAAAGAACATACAAAAAGAACAATTTTTTTTTTAAAAAGGGAAAAAGTAATAAAGGGGAAAAGAGGAAGAAACCAAAACGTGTAAAATAATAAAGAAAAAAAATAAAACAAAATGTTCAGTAAAAGAAGGGAAAAAATGCAAAAAATAAAAAATGAGAAAAGAAAGAAAAAGATAAAAGGGAAAAATCTTTCTAAAAAATAGTCCTAATCCCTTTAGAATTTTCATACAAAACTAATCCCAAATTCCATAAAAATTTATCTCCAATTTTAAATCCAACTCAAAAGACAATCCTAAAATTACTCAAACTCTAAAATCTCACTCCTACACAATCCCTAAATTTTAGCAACTAGATGCCTATATATACTCTACCCACAAGACAATTCAAGAGACAAATTCAAATACAACAAACACGCATAAACCACAACAACAAAAAAAATCTTCCTTTATTTACCTTTTTTTAAAAGAAAAGAATTTGAGAATTAGTGATATCAAGTTTGAGTCCTTGTTTGAGTTTTCATGTGCGGTTCTTGATTCAAGAAAATATCTACGAAAGTTCAAGATTAAAATTTGTTAAGGTCCATCTCATGACCTTACTCTATTTTGTTTGAACTAAGTTGCATGCTCATACATAATATTTTTTTAGTATATAATATATGATCGCTTGACCTTCGTGGAGGAGCAAGTTGCCATTCTTGCCAGGTGTGACACTTGCACTTGAGAGCCATTCCTATGGTTAAGGTCCGTTGGAGGCATCGTCCAATTGAGGAGGCTACCTGGGAGATCGAGCACGATATGCGGGAGCAGTTTCTTGGCTTTTTGAGCCTTCTAGTACTTCTTGACTCTTAGTTTCGCGGACTACCAATGTTGTAATGACCTTCAGGTCATTTTTGTGTTTACGACTCATGTTCGCCGTTTAGAGCATTCTTGTAGCGACCCCAAGTCATTTATGACTTGCTGGGACTGATAGTTTGGTCACCTGGTCGTTCGCTTATTTTTTATCTGAGTTTTAGTCAGTGTTATGAAAGGCGCTCGCCATTTCGCCAAAGGCGAGAGGCGAGGCGAGGCCTCATCGCCTATTATAGGAGCGGCGATGCGATTTCAGAAAGACGAGAAATGGCGATAGAAAGGCGAGAGGCGATATGGCAAGGCGGGGCACCATGCGTCGCCTGTTTGTTTTTTTTTGTTTTTAAAAAGGTCAGATTTAATAATTAAAAGGTAAAATTAGGGTTTTTTTTTGGTGTTTTTGCAAACCTGGGCTCCTCTTCTCTTTATTGTGACTTGCACGATCTCTTCTCCTCTTCCATCGCGACTCTCTAGCCTTCGAGAGGACGAGACCTTCGCTGCTACTCAGTCCTCTGCGTCGCGAGTCGCGACTCTCAGGTACAATCTTCTTTTTTTTTTTCCTTCTTTAGTTGTTCTCTTGTTCTCTACTCTGTTTTTCAAACAGTGGTGCATGGCTCCGTTTTTCTTTTTCAATTTGTAGCTAATGAACTGACTGCCATTCTGTTTCTGCCTATATTATTTTTAAAAAAAAATTCAATCCTTCTATATTTATTTTTTCACTACTCAATTTAGTTTTATATTTATTTTTTCACTATTCAATTTAGTTTTATACTAATTAATGTAATATTTGTTTGTCCATAAATAGTGAATTCAACGACGTCTGATGGTAACAAAAAGGACATTGGTGTATTGCGCCTCAATTGTCTTATGAATTATTGAGTCATTCAAGTTCTAGACTTTTAACATCTACTATTAATTTTACAATTGAAATATGCTAATGAATGTTATTGCTATTGAAATTTTGGATATTTATATATGCCCTTGTCGCCTTTCGCCGTCCAAAACACTGGTTTTAATGTTTTGGAGCTTTTGAACCTTGAACGGTCAGTTTTGATCAAAATTCAAGAAGATGACCTCACAATCCAATTTTGACGATTCCATCACCTCTGAAAGGGTCATTTTAGGTTAGTAGCATGGTCGGCATGAATTTTGAAGCTTTCCGTGGGAGTCTGTGCGATTAGGCATTTTAACTTTCAAGTTAAGACTTAAGTTTGACTTTAGTTAACATTCTGAGTAAACGAGTTCGGATGAGAATTCTTTCAATGCGGTTAGCTCTGAAATGTTGAATTTGGACTAGAACAGCCTTTCATTTGGATCCCGAGGTTTCCAGGCATATTCCGAACCCCCTTGTGGATTTTGGCTTAAAATGGAGTTTGGGTGTGGGACCCACTTTTTGCTGAGATAACCTCGTATGGGATTTTCGACTGCTCGATTGAGTCCGGAATATCAAATTTTGGTAGGGTTGCATATTTCGTTTGCATGCAGGGGGATTCAAATAAATTCAGAGTTTAAGCAAACTAGCTGAAGTGTTGATATCTGGTGCAAGCTTTTAGCGACCAAAATTGGACTTTTAGCGACCAGATCAAGGATATTTATATTGCGAACTTGCAGCCTTATTTTTTATTTTCAAAAGGCGATTTCCCCTCATTCGAGCTCCAGATTGAGTGATTCATAGTCTTGTGTGACCGTTAAGAGCGTGGCTACTTGAGTTTCTGACTAGAATCTGTTGAGGAACCTCATCGCTTCCTCATTTCTTGATTTTTTTTTTCCCTATAAAGAAACTCTCTCTAAAAAATTCTCTTTGAAGGAGACACACTACCAGTTCTGCCGGAATGGCTGCATAACCGCCGGTGGAGCCTTGCCGACCGCCAGACCTATGACAAAAGATGGACAACAGCACCACGCACAAAACCCAACTGGAATCACCTGCTAATTCCTTTCCTAGCTCTATGAATCTGAGAAATAGTGTCGCAATCCTTGTTCAAGTTTCGAAAGAAGAGATACTTTGGGCACAAAAAAATATTTCCATGTCGCAAGCTGGGTTGATTCATCTAGTTACGATAGATGGAGATGAATTCCCCCATAAGGATCTACATACAAAGATTCAGCCAATTCCACCTTGCCAATCCCGAGTTCTAGCATAGCGATTTCGGGGGAAATGCGATGGAATCGCCTGAGCTGCGCACTAGATTTCGAACTGATTCCAAGGGGATAAACAACAAATTAAGCACAAGGGAGGATTCACCAGGTCAAGGCGCATCTAAAGATGTAATGGTAGCCAATTGCAACGGCGATGAAAGTCTCACCGGAATTTTTGTTGAAGATGTCGGAGCTCCAGTGAGCCAAGAGTTTCAAACCCAACATCAAAATGATCAGGAAAGGGAGATACACCACCCCACCTCTAAAATCTCAAGTGTGGATGCATTCTACGAATCAAACAAGGGGATCATAATCCCTGAAGAACAATAAAGGACAAATTTGGACAAGGAAGTTCAGGTCACCGAGCTAAATGATTCACATAGTGATATGAGACAGCTAAATGATCAAAATAGGAATTCTAATAGAGAACAAATTGAGGAAGCTCAAAGCTTCTCAAAATTTTCCTTTAGAGTAGCTAAACGTGATCTTGCAGATAAAGAAGCACCTCGAGGGAGTCAACATGGTAAGAACAGTGAGGGGAACAATGAAGAACAAGGCTGGAATCAACAAAAGGAAAATAAGTTTCCCTCCACCCCTGTTCAGCAAATGCGTAGCAACCAAGAAATCTGAGCTTGTCCCTGAACCTGATCCATTTACAGTCGTTCAGTCTTATGCTACCAGGTTAAGAGCCAACCAAGCCAAGAATGAAGTTCCCATTGAGCTATCTATCCCTAAAATCATAACTAGACAAGGTCTTCCTGCAGTTATCATCAAAAAGGAAGATTACATGGTAAATCTAGAAGCTAGATATAGATTTACTTTAGTGGGAAAATTCACCAACACTATGCCTAAAATTGAGCTTATTCGCAAAAGCTTCATCCTCCAAACTCAATTAACTGGAGGAGTCAAGATAGCTCATTTCAATGCAAGGCACATTTATATTGATCTTGATAATGAGGAGGACCATGTCTCTGTATGGAACAAACAGAAAATGTAAATTGAAAGGCAACTAATGAGACTGCAAGTCTGGACTCCTACCTTTACTCTGGAAGAAGAAACTCCCATTGTTCCTGTATGGATTACACTTCCTGAGTTGCCTTGGCATTAATATAACAAGGAATTTATCACAGCCTTAGTATCTCCTATTGGTAAGACCTTATACTTATATGCAACATCTCTCCAGAAAACTAGAGGAAATGTCGCAAAAGTAAGATTACAAATGGATGTTACCAAGGAAAGACCCCCCCCCCC
>NW_006239157.1:838779-854703 GCF_000226075.1 Solanum tuberosum
GCACAACATTGGGTGTTACCAAAGGAAACCCCCCCCCCCCCCCAATGTTTGGATGGGATTTGATGAAGAGGACTTCACTATTGGGAAATGGCAAGCTATTCAATATGAGGGACACCCTGATTGTTGTTCCTATTGCAAACATTAAGGCCACTTGCTCCATGTGTGCAAAATCAAGCTAGGGGATGAAGACAATAAGAGGAGAAAAGAAGCTGAAGCTGAAAACAAAACCAAAAACAAAAGAGCTGATCCAACCACTAATCAGGTATCTTCTAATCTAAATGATACTCAATTAATGCTAATCTAGCCTGTACTAGTAATGAAGGTGCCAAGGACAACCATCAGCAATTGAATAAAAATATGAAGAACAACAAATTGAGGACTGGCAAACTCAAAGAAGAAAACTTAAAAATCAAGCCAAAAAATGATCTACAGAACAAGGTTGATAAACCTATTTCTCTAAGATATTAGCAAAATAATGACCTGTAAACTCACAACGTTTCACAATCAGGTATTGAGTCAATGCTCCCCCAACTCCAACTCCTTAATCAACAGCAAATCAAGCATTGCAAGGACCAGGTATTGACTCAATGCTCCAACAACCCCAACACCCCCAACACCCCCATAGTAATGCTTTTGTTGTAATAACTGATTCTGAAGTTTTGGGAGGTGAAGATGGGGGATTGAAGGAGAACATCACTAACCTGAAGGAAGGGGATCCAAAGAGGAGGGATTTGTCTCGTGTTCTGCATGAGAACCTTAGTGCCCCCGCTACCACAGTTCAGTGTCCAATCAATGTGATAGATTGAGTCTTTATTATATCAGATAGGGGTGCTCAATTCACTTCAAGCTTTTGGAGGACTTTTCATGATGAGTTAGGCACTCGTGTTGACCTTAATACAACTTTTCACCAGCAGAATGATGGTCAGTTGGAGCGTACTATTTAGGTCCTTGAAGATATATTGCTGGTTTGTGTCTTAGAGTTTAGAGGTCAGTAGGACCAGTTCTTGCCTTTGGCGGAGTTTGCGTACAACAACAGCTACCATTCTAGCATTTAGATGAACCCGTTTGAGCTTTTATATGGTAGGAGTTGTCGCTCTCCAGTTGGTTAGTTTTAAACTACACAACCTAGACCATGTGGCACAGACTTGATTCAGGAGGCTTTGGAGCAGGTGAGGGTGATTCAGGATAGACTTCGGGCAGCTCAGAGTAAGCACATGAGTTATGCGGATCGTAGGCGGCCTCCTTAGGGATTCTATGTTGGTGATAGAGTCTTCCTCCGTGTGTTATCCATGAAAGGCGTGATGAGATTTGGGAGGTGAGGAAAGCTTAGCCCTATGTATATTGGGCCTTTTGAGATCCTTCGGACTGTTGGAGAAGTTTCCTATGAGTTAGCTATGCCTTCGATGTTCTTAGTTATCCACCCAGTTTTCCATGTGTCGATGCTGCACCGGTATGTTCACGAAGAGTCTCATATGCTTCAGTATGATGCAATACAGTTGGATGATCGCTTGATCTTCGTGGAGGAGCCAGTTGCCATTCTTGCCAGAGATGTGTGACACTTGCGCTTGAGAGCAATTCCTATGGTTAAGGTCCGTTGGAGGCATCGTCCAGTTGAGAAGGCTACCTGGGAGACCGAGCATGATATGCGGGAGTAGTTTTTTCTGGCTTTTTTGAGCCTTCAAGTGCTTCTTGACTCTTACGAAGCGGACAAAAGTCTTTTTTTGTAGTGGATGTTGTAATGACCTTCAGGTCATTTCAGTGTTTACGACACATGTTCGTCGTTTAGAGCATTCCTGTAGCGATCCCAATTCATTTATGACTTTCTGGGACTGATAGTTCGGTCACCTGGTCGTTCGTTTAGTTTTTATCTGAGTTTTAGTGTTTTGGAGCTTTTGAACCTTGAACGGTCAGTTTTGATCAAAATTCAAGAAGATGACCTCAAAATCCAATTATGACGATTCTATCAGCTCTGAAAGGGTCATTTTAGGTAGGTAGAATCGTCGGCATGACTTCCAAAGCTTTCAGTGCGAGTCTGTGCGATTAGGGGTTTTAACTTTCAAGTTAAGGCCTAAGTTTGACTTTAGTCAACATTCTGAGTAAACGAGCTCGAATGAGAATTTCGTCATTGCGGTTAGCTCCGAAATGTTTAATTTGGTCAGAAGCAGCCCTTCGTTTGGATCCTGAGGCTTCCGAGCATATTCTGAGCCCCCTTGTTGATTTTGGCTTAAAATGGAGTTTGGGTGTGGGACCCACTTCTTGCCGAGATGACCTCGTATGGGAATTTGGACTGTTCCGTTGAGTCCAGAATATCAAATTTGGTAGGGTTGCATATATCTTTTGCATGCACAGGGTTTTGAACGAATTCAGAGCACCCAATTGGAGAATTCGGAGTTTAAGCAAACTAGCTGAAGTGCTGGTATCTGGTGCAGGCTTTTAGCGACCAGAAATCAAACTTTTAGCGATTATAATTGAACTTTTAGCGACTAGATCTCGGCTATTTATATAGCGAATTTGTAGCCTCATTTCTTATTTTCAAAGGGCAATTTCTCCCTCATCCGAGATCCAATTTGAGTGATTCATAGTCATGTGTGATCGTTGAGAGCGCGGCTACTTGGGTTTGTGATTAGAATCTGATGAGGAATCCCATTGCTTCCTCATTTCTTGAATTTTTTCTCCCTAAAAAAACTCTCTAAAATATTTTCTCTGAAGGAGACACTACCATTTCTGCCGGAATTTTTGTTGAAGATACCGCAGTTCCGGTGAGGCAAGAGTTTCAAACCCAACATCAAAATTATCAGGAAAGGGAGATACACCACCCCACCTCTAAAATCTCAAGTATGAATGCATTCTACATATCAAACAAGGGGATATGAGACAACTGAATGATCAAAAGAGGAATTCTAATAGAGAACAAATTGAGGAAGCTCAAAGCTCCTCGAATTTTTCCTTTAGAGCAGCTAAACGTGATCTTGCAGATGAAGAAGTACCTCGAGGGAGTCAACATGGTAAGAACACTGAGGGGAACAATAAAGAACAAGGCTGGAATCAACGAAAGGAAAAGAAGTTGCCCTCCACCCCCTGTTCAACAAATGCCCATCAACGAAGGAATCAAAGGTAAGTATTCTAACACTTCTTCAAGTCCTATGCTTTTAACTCAATAGGTGTAGTTGATACGTAAATGCAAGTCATTGCAAGTGAGCAAAATTGTGAACAACTAACTTCATATATGCAGAATAGTGATCAAGGGACTAACACTTCTGATATACCTCCCTCAAATAAGCCCAAAAACAATGAAAATACCAAGGATCATGATAATAGTCATCAGTCTCAAAAACTTCCCACATCCACCCCTCATGACCTCAATAAACTCACTTCCAATTTTGAGAAACATACTCCTAACCTTCAGAATAAACAGCATGTGCATCCAGAAAACTCCCACAGAAACACCAATCATGTGACTTTGTCCAATACCTACAAATGGATGTTACCAAGGAAAGACCCCCCCCCCTTCCCCATGTTTGGATTGGATTTGATGAAGAGTACTTTACTATTGGTAAATAACAAGCTATTCAATATGAGGGGCTCCCTGATTATTGTTCTTATTGCAAACATCAAGGTTGTTCCATGTGTGAAAATCAAGCCAAGGGATGAAGACAAAAAGAGGAGAAAGGAAGTTGAAAACAAGATCCATCTAAACCTTCTAGTTCCACCAACACCCCGCCCCTCCCCGCGGCAGACCAAACACCAGGTTCTATATTCATCAAAAAATTTCCAATGACTAGTACAATTATTTGGAATGCTAGGAGTATCAATACCCAAGGTGCAATGGAAAGAATCAAATCTCTCAAAAAGATCCATCATACATTAATTATTTCTCATTTGGTTGTTTTGGTCTCAGGATGTGGATTGTAACATTATTGACAATGATGAGACCCTCCACGGTCCATTAAGGTGCTCGTGGTAGGTTTCCAGCCCCATGCAGGCTTTACTTTGACGGACGCCTAGACAGCCCGTGGTGAGGTTGACGGGCCATCAAAGTAGGTCGTCAAGTGGGTCAAGTTAGTAAGGGTCCTCCCCTAGCTACTCGTTAAGGGCCACGGGCATCACAACGGCCCGTGAAGCCCCACATGGACCGTGAGGTCGTCCGTGAAGGGTTTTTAATAGATTTAAAGTTTAGGGTCAACTTCAAACGATCAAATCTTTTAATTATGTGGCCCATGACCTATCAAATTAAAGGTCTCTGAGTCCTTTTTCCAACGCCACTGAGTTTGCCCAATTCCCATCTCGGAGTAAAAATTTATTCCCGAAATAGTGAAGCACTGTCAGGTTGAATTTCTTCACGACCCGTTTGACGGGCAGTGGTGGTCATGACAACCCGTGATGGGCTTCCAGTGAGCCAATTCGGCAGTTTTTAAGTCAGGGGTTATTGGGTCTTTTCCCAATTGTTTTAACTCAATACTCAGTCATTTTTTACTTATACCCAAAGCCCTATATAATGATTCTAAACCCCCAAATGACCCAAACTAAATTATTCTCTCAAATTCTCAAAAGAAGATTAGACTCCTCCCTTCAAATATTTCTCCCTCTGGAACTTGAAGAAGAAAGAGTTGTAGCTAGGATCAAGGTCAAGTCTCCATTCCTTAAGAATTTGTGGGCTTTGTTATCAAGGTATGATGGCTTTTTATTCATGGAATACTTTCATCCATGGAGTCCCCAAGATTCGCCAATTGAAAAGTAGAAATTCCCCAATTTGAGTTAGAGTTTTCTTCTAATGTTGTGGGTCTTGATCCAATTGAGTGGATTATGATTGTTTATGATTGAATTGATAGGATTACATGTTTTTAGGATGAATTTACATGTATCCATGCCTAACCCATCTAGAAAAATGAAATTGATGTAAATGGGTTTTATGTCATGAAAGGAGAATTTGTGGGTTTAGATGTATTCTTATAGGATTGATGAGATACATAAAGAATTCTTTGAGATTGAAGCATATATGATGATTTATGCTTAGAATTGTCTTAAGATTTAGGCATATATGAAGCGTATAAGATGTAGGGCTTTGAAAGTAAAGCTTCTATTATGAATTGATGATTTAGATGTAAATGTTGTGGAAGGGATAGTTCCCATATAAATTGCTTATGTATGAATGTGAATGGTTTTCTCACATTGAATGATTCTAGGTTGAAAGGCTTGCTCACCTAAAATGAATCTAAGAACTTATGAATTATGGTAATAAGACCTTGGATTGGTAATGTGATACCTTTCCATGGATAGCTTGGATTGGTAATGTGATACCTTCCATGGATATCTTGGATTGGTAATGTGATGCCTCCATGGGTAGCTTGAGTTGGTAAGTAGATGATGCCATCTCATGGTAGCTTGAGTTGGTAAGTAGATGATGTCATATCACGGTAGCTTGAGTTGGTAAGTAGACGATGCCATTTCATGGTAGCTTGAATTGGTAAGGAGGTGATACCTTTTCATGGTAGCTTGATTTGGTAAAGAGATGACACCTTTCCATGGTAGCCTGGATGGTAATGATGATGTGCTCTTCCATGGACAATGGCTTAGCTTGGATCGGCAAGATGGCGTGCCTTCCATGGATAATGAGAACAACTAAGAATTGACTACTTCTCACATCAAGTTATCATAGTTATGATGAAACAAGGTTCTTCAAGGAAGTATCACAAGTATGTTTAAGATGAGATTCACTTGTGTTGATCATGGTTTATGACTTATGTTGTTTAACTCAAGCTTGTGTTGATGTTTTTACAAGCTACCATATTTAGTACATGTTTGTACTAACGCATACTCTTGCCTACATTTCTTATCCAAATGTAGGGTTCGACGATCTCGACTCGCATCCCCGTGGCTAGGATCTTAGTAGAGGCAAGACTTGAAGATTAGTGAGTCCTCATAGCATTGAGGATATATCCACCATTTCCTTATGATCTTTCATTTTATGTTTTGAACATTGTTGTATGGGCAGTGTCCTAAGATATTCATGTTTTAGATGGTTTTGAGACAAAGTGTAATAGACTTCTACTTTTGTTATAAAACTTTGATGTTGTTGAAAATGTTTTAAATTTCCGCTCATTTCTATTATCTTATATTATGAACGCTAAGTAGCTTGTATGAGGCCTCTCGGGGTCTTGTACGCCTTGTTATATCTAGGGGGTACCCCTGGGTCATGACAATTACCCTATCATATGAGTAAAAGTTTTGAATTCATTGGAGTAATTGAAGCTTGTGGGCTTATGGACCTTGGCTCTAATGGACAAAAATTCACTTGGTCCAATCAAAGAGGCATTAATTTCAGAATTTGGAAGAGTCTGGACAAAGCTATGGTGAATGACAAATGGTTGGGGATCATGCCCCACACATCTATCAATCTTCTACCCTCTGTAGGATATGATCACTATCCCGTTCTGATGGAAATGAATGAAATTCAGCATATACCTATCAGATACTTTAAGTTCCTTAATTGCTGGGATGATCATCACTCATCCCTGGATATTGTGAGTGCTGGAATAGAGAGATGGAGGGCAATCCTATGTGGCTCTTCCACCAATAAATAAAAAGACTTTCAGCAACCCCTAGTAACTGTCGTGAAGGAATTTGGTGATATTCATGCTAATGTCAAAGATTATGAGGAAAAGGTTAAAATTGCTGAAGAAGAGCATATTTCCAAGAACACTGAATAATCCAGAACTTCTCTTCATGCAATTAATGCTGAATATATCAGAATTCTCAAGATGAAGGAATCTATCCTCAAGCAGAAAACTCAATTACAACGGTTCAAGGAGGAGATATGAACGCTGCTTATTTTCACGCTTTGATAAGAGGCAGGAGAAGGAAGCTTCACATCCATAAGATTCAAAATGATCAAGGTGATTGGGTTCAGGGTGAGGAAGATATTACTAAAGCTGCCAGTGATTATTTTCAGAATATCTTTACTGGTGAGGAGAAGTTTATTCATGAAGAGGCTCTGAATAGCGTTCCTAGAATGAGAGATAACAATACTCTTCAAGCTATATCAACTATGGAAGAATTGAAATGTGTAGTTTTTCCATGAACCCCAACTCTACAGCTGGTTCTGATGGTATGAATGGGAAGTTTTTCGATCTTACTGGGATATCATCAACAAAGATCTGCTGTCAGCAAAAGAGGTATGGTATTATCTCAAGACTGAGTATGAAGGAGATGAAAGAATTCGAGGGAGCAAGTGTTAAATTTAGTACGTCAGTTTAAGCTGCAAAGGATGAAGGAAAGTGAGACCATAAATGAGTATTCTGACGGACTTCTTAATATAGCAAATCGAGTCAGATTGTTGGGTTCCACTTTTAACGATTCAAGGATTGTTGAGAAAATCCTTGTAATAGTACCTGAAAGATTTGAGGCTACTGTTACAACCTCAGAAAACACTAAGGACTTGTCCAAAATTACACTAGCAGAGCTCTTAAGTGTTTTTCAAGCACTAGAGCAACGGCGTGTAATCTCACATAAAAGAGTTGTTGAAGGAGCCCTATTAGTTAAACATCAAGATGATGGAAGAAACAAGAAGAAGCAGAACAAGAAGATACAATGACATAATAGTGAGAATTTTGCTAAAAGAAAGAACGCTAACGATTCTCCTTGTCGGCACTGTGGCAAAAAAGGGCACCCTCCTTTCAAATGTTGGTGGAGACCTGATGCAAAATGCAGCAAGTGCAATCAACAGGGTCATGAAGCTGTAATTTGTAAAGCCAAAATTCAGCAGCCTAAAGTTGAAGCTCAAGTTGTTGATCGAGAAGAAGAAGATCATCTCTTTGTTGCAACTTGTTTCACAAGCCTAGATTCAAGTGAAAGTAGGTTAATTGATAGTGGTTGCTCTAACCACATGACTGACATCTGATAAGATGTTGTTCAAAGAGTTGTGGAACACTGAGACAAAGAAAGTTAGAATTGGAAAGGCCAGGGCGCCATAGCCATTACAGTGGCTCTAGAACTAAGTTTATCCCAAATGTTTTGTATGTTCCAGACCTTAATCGAAACCTTCTCAGTGTTGGTCAATTAGTGGAGAATGGATTCAATATGTTCTTTTTAAACAAAACTTGTGTGATAGAAAGATCCATCCGGCGATGAGATATTCAAGGTCAAAATGGAGGGGAGGTATTTCCCTCTCAATCCTTTGGAAGAAGAGCAGACAACTTTTCTTATGTCAGGCAACTCTACAGAAGTTTGGCATAAAAGAATGGGTCATTTTCATCGTCAAGGTATGATGTTCTTTCAAAGAAAGGAACTTGTGAATGATACCAAGATTGCAGAATCGGTTGAAAAATTGCCAAGCTTGTTTACTTGGAAACCTTTCCCAAAACAACTTGGAGAGCATAAAAAAAGCTTCAACTCATTCATACAGACCTATGTGGACCTCACAAAACACCATCTTTAAATGGTAGTCTGTATTTATTGATGATATAACAAGACTGACCTGGATTTTTTCTCTTAAAATTCAAGTCAGAGGTAGCTGATGTGTTTTGGAATTTTAAGACAACAGTAGACAATTTATTAGATCCAAAAGATCTAGTAGATGATCCTCCTGTTAGAGGCATGCGGTTGATCTCTAATATCTATCGGAGATACAATACTACAATTTGTGAGCCCGCAAGCTATGAGGAAGCAGAGGGGATGACAAATGGGTGGCAACAATGAAGGAGGAGATGATGATGATCGGAAAAAATCAAATCTAGGTGCTTGTTGAGAAACCTCTAGACAGAAAGATCATTGGTGTAAAATGGGTCTTCAGGACAAAAATAAATGTTAATGGCTTCATCAACAAACACAAAGCGAGGATTCTAGTGAAAGGTTACGCTCAGATCTTTGGAGTAGACTACTCAGAACTTTCACACCAGTTGCTCGACTTGACACAATCAGATTGCTACTAGTCATTGCAGCGGAAAAAGGTTGGAAAGTTTATCAACTTGATGTTAAGTTGGCCTTTCTCAATGGTCTTCTCCAGGAGGGGATTTATGTTGAGCAACCATATGGTTTTGTTGTCAAGGGGGAAGAAAATAAGGTTTGTTTGCTAAATAAATCTCTCTATGGTTAGCAAGCACCAAGAGCTTGGTATAGCAAGATTGACGATCATTTGCTAAGTTTAGGCTTCAAGAAGAGCCTATCTGAGTCTACACTTTATATTAAGTGTTCAAGTGTAGACATACTGATTATTTCTTTGTATGTTGATGATCGCTTTTTCACAGGAAGTAAGGTTTTCCTAATTGAGGACTTCAAGTTGGAAATTATGAAGGTCTTTGAAATGACAGACCTTAGACTGATGGTGTACTTTCTTGGAGTGGAGATCAAGCAAAATGAAGACAATGTGTTCATTTGCCAGAGAAAATATGCTCAAGAAATCCTAAAGAAGTTTCATATGGAAGACTGCAAAGTTACGAGTACTCCAATGAACCAAAAGGAAAAGTTTTCCAAAGATGATGGAACAGAAAAGGTGGATGAGGCATATTATAGAAGTCTTATTGGCTGCTCGATGTATTTGACTGCAACTAGACCTAATATTCTATATGCAGTGAGTTTTTGTCTCGGTTCATGCATTGTGCAAGTGATTTACACTTTAGAGAAGCTAAAAGAATTGTCAGATACATCAAGGGAACTATCAACTATGGCGATAAGTTTCACAAAAGTCAGAAGTTTAGACTTAACGGATTCTCCGATAGTGATTGGGGTGGTGCACCTGATATGAAGAGTGTGAGAAATATAGGAAAAGAATATTACTGAATTATTGTTGTTTCTACATTATTACATTGAACCAAAAATATTATTGAATTGTTGTTGTGTCTACATTATTACATTGAGATCCTATTTATAGACACCCTAGAATACAATCCTTTACCAAGTAGGATACTATTTACTATTCCTATTTCTATTTGTATTCCTATTCCTATTCTAAATAGAATTGTATAAACTTATTCCTATTCTAACACTCCTCCTCAAGCTAGTGCATACAATTCATGTACCTAGCTTGTTACATATGTAATTAATACGAAAGCCAATGAAGGGCTTTGTGAAATATCTGTAAGTTGATCAGTCGACTTCACAAAATTGACAGTCAATCTCAATGTGCTTGTCTTCTCATTAAATACTGGATTTGATGCATAATGTCAGTCAATCTCAATGTACTTAATCTTCTCATGAAATACTGAATTTGATGCATAATGCCGATAAAACACAGAGTGATAAAATTACAGTGTTGAACTTTCCAAACCAAACTTCCAAAGACTGTTCAGACCATAAAGTGACTCACATAATCGACATACAAGGCTACTAAACTCCCCCTGAGCAACAAAGTGCTCAAAATCTAGTATAAAGTATATGGATCATGTTGGAATCAATAGATGAGTCGATATTAAACAAGTCACCAAAAAATTGGTCGGAACATGCTTATATGCCGGAGTATAAGATTTGATGGCTAAAAGTGGTCACAAACTAAGAAATAAAATTATATGGGTAGGGTCAGAATGATGTCACGACCCAACTAGAGAAAGGAATTATATAGGATAGTTCGAATTGATGGAACGACCCCATTGAAAAAGAGAAATAATTGGGTAGGGTCGGAATGATGACACAACCCTACTGATTTTTTTTATACAGGTAGGGTTGGAATGATGGCACAACCTTACGCAAATCAGATTTGAGGAGTCACCGAAAAGACGAATGGAACTATGCAAATCAAATCTGAGGAGTCACTAAAAAGACACATGATGCTATGCAACTCAGATATGAGAAAATAGTTCAAAGAAAATCCACGGTACTATACAAATTAAATATGAAAAGTAGTCTGGAGAGATGCACGGTGCTACGCAAATCAGATATGAAAAAAAGGTAGTCACCGAAAGGATGGCACGGTGCTACACTAATTATATATAAGAAAGTAGTCACGTGAAAGATACATGGTGACCCAACTTTTGCTAACATAATCATTGGCCAGACGGGCAACATATATGGGTGCCAACCGCCGGCAGCGGAAACTCTTTGATTTTCTACCAAGATCGTAGAGGCTCTGATACCATGTGAGAAATATAGGAAAATAATATTATTGAATTATTGTTGTTTCTACATTATTACATTGAACCCTATTTATAGACACTAGAATACAATCGTTTACCAAGTAAGATACTATTTACTATTCCTATTTCTATTTGTATTCCTATTCCTATTCTAAATAGAATTGTATAAACTTATTCCTATTCTATTCCTATTCTAATAGGATTGTATAAACATATTCCTATTATAACAAAGAGTACTTCAGGTTTTTGTTTCATTCTTGAGTCAGGAGCTTTCTCTTGGTATCCAAGAATAAAGATAAAGATAAAGATATTACTACAATCAACAGTCGAGGCAAATTATTGATGCAACAGCAGCAGCTGTGAATCAAGCACTATGCTTGAGAAAAATTATGTGTGATATGAATATGGAGCAAAAAGAAGGGACTGAGGTTTATATTGATAACCAAGCTGCAATTTCTATTGCTAATAATACAGTTTTTCATGCAAAAACAAAGCATTTCAATATTTAATTGTTTTTCTTAAGAGGCGCAGTTTTTCATGCAAAAACAAAGCATTTCAATATTTAGTTGTTTTTCTTAAGAGGCATGTAGAAATATGGAGATGTGAAACTTCTTTACTACAAGAGTGATGAGCAGGTTTCCCCCTTTCCCACTTCAAGACTTCTCAGATCCAGATAAAACAACACAATTATTAATAGGGTGGGGTTGATGGAGCATTGAGTCAATACCTTGCTTATTATTGGCATCCTTGCTTTGCTTGTTATGAAATACTTTATGGGCAACACTGGGAATGAGGACAACAACACTACCATGGGGTTGAGGGGTGGGAAGCATTGAGTCAATACCTTGCTTATTGTTGGCATCCTTACTTTGATTGTCCTGATAAACTTTAGGGTCAACACTGGGGGTGGGGACTGCAACACTACCATAGGGTTGAGCGGTGGGGATCATTGAGTCAATACCTTTTTGTTGTTCCTTACTAGTCTAATTCTGATGTGGTACTGGTTTATAAACCTGATTTTGTTGGTTGTTTTGGTGATTCCTCTGATTGTCCTGAGGATAGCCTATAAAGTTCTTTTGTGTTTGCCATTGGTCTTCTTGCATTATTTGTTGATCCTGGTGAGTTCTTGATGGCTGTTCTTTGGTACCTGAAACACTAAGCAGAAATATTATTTTTAACAGGTTGAGAATTAATTGGTAGAGTAGTTACCTGAGTGTCATTTCATTGTGTTGTTTTGGTTTTGTTCTTGTTTGCTGCTTTAGCCTCCTTTCTTATTCTATATTCATCATCTCTCCTCTTGACTTTACATGTATGAACTTTACGGCCTTGGTGTTTGCAGTAATCACTATCTTGACTTGTTGGAGCCTGTGGAAAAATAGATGTGCATGCAAATATAGTGGAAACAAATCTAATATGCCTAGAGTGATATACTTGGTGCATAAAGACATCAACAACCTCCTACTCATCAACTTTCCTTACATCAGATGGCCATCCAAGTGGCCTGAGTTGATACAGTTTGTAGGAAATTACTTCCATGATATCAAAATTACAAAGGTAAGTTAATTTAAACCAGGAAAGATAAGAGCTGGTGGTATTGTAAGACTTGCCCAAAGTGATTTAATCTATGCTTTTGCTACTCCACTAGGCCATGGTACCAACAACCATGCATGGATTGAAGCTGCTCAATGGGGTATATCTTGGTGTCTAAATAATGGTTTTAACCAGGTGATTTTGGAAGTAGACTCCGAGTTAGTGGTTCACTGGATAAAACAACAAGCTGCTCTACCTTGGAATTTGCAGCATGTGATCAATTCCAATCATTTTCCTGTAATCACACCTTTAGAGAGGCTAACTTTATTGCTGATGTTTTATTTAAAACTATACATAACAGTGAAGTCCCTCAACATTACTTCCATGCCCACCAGCTACCAAAAGAAGCTAGAGGATACTACATGCTGGACAAGAGTGAGATGCCAAATTTTAGAAGAAGAAAGATGAAGAAGATCAAAGAACCACCTTGACCCATGACCCACCTCAAGGGTCACTAAAAATAAACTCTAAGTCATAAATCCTAAACCTTCGAGCCTAACCCTAAACTCTAATCTCTAAACCTTAAACCTTAGGGCATAAACTGTAAACCCTAAACCTTTGGGCCCAGGGGCGAATCTATGTGTTAAATTTGGGTCACCGGAACCCGTGGTCATCCGACTAAACTCGATATATTATTTGTATAATTATTAAAGATTATATTAAATAAAAACTTGTGGAACCCGTTCTCAAAGTCGCTGGATGGTTCATTGGTTTGACAGTCAGATTTTAACACCAAGGTCATGAGTTCGATCCCAGCCAAACACAATTCTCTTCAATTTTTTTATTATCTAAAACTACACGGTTTTTTTTAATTAATAAAAGCGAAATTCTAAAGTTGTTTTCAAAATATGAAGTCAGTATAATTGTAAATTGATGATATTTTTTTGTGGTAATGTAATATTTTATGTTTTGCTCGCTTAGTTATTGTTATTATAAATTTTTTGATCCTATCTTTAAAGCAATGGTGCACCTGTTTTCTTGAAATCTTGGATTCGCCTCTATTTGGGCCTAACCCTAAACTCTAATTCCTAAACCCTAAACCTTAGGACCTAAACGCTTAACCTCTTAGGGCCTAAACCCTAAACCTTAAACCTTAGGGCCTACATCCCAAACCTTAAATCTTGGGGTGAAAACCCTAAAACATAAACCATAAATCCAAAACCCTAAGTCTCAGAGATTTACCCTAAGCCTTAAGCCCTAAACCTAAACCTTAGGACCTAAAACTTAAACCTTGTGGCCTAAATCCTAAACCATAAACTCTAAATCTTAGGGCCTAAACTCTAAAACCTAAATTATAAACCATAAACCACAAATCTTATGATCTAAACCCTAAATCATACACCTTAGGGCCTAAACCCTAAATCCTAAAACCTAAACCTTAGGACCTAATATCTAAACCCTAAATCCTAAACCTTAGGGCCTAAACCCTACACCCAACCCTAAATTCTAAACTCTAAACCTTATACATTAGGGCCTAAAATTTAAATCCTAAACTCTAGTCTTAGGGCCTAAACCCAAAACCCTAAGCCTTTGGGCCTAAACGCTAAACCCTAAACCTTAGGACATAAACCCTTAAATCATTAACAATAAACTTTAAGCTTTAGTGCCAAAACCCTAAACCTTAGGGTCTAAACCCTAAACCATAAACCATAAATTATGAAATCTAAGCCTTAGTGCATAAACTATAAAACTTAGGGCCTAAACTGTAAACCCTAACCCCTTAATCATAAACCATAAACCCTAAACCCCAAACCTTTAACCCTAAACTTTAGGGCCTAAACTATAAATCATAAACTCTAAACCCTAAACCCTAAGCCCTACACCTTAGGGACTAAACCCTAAACTTTAGGGCTTTAACATTGAACCCTAAACCCTAAACCTTAATGCCAAAACCCTAAAACCTAAACCATAAATATACCTTAGTGTTTAAGCCCTAAACATAATAGAGCAATTGGGACATGACCCGAAACCACTTTGTGTAGAGTAGACTGCTTTAGATTACTAAATTGGCAATAACATTCGGTGGAAACCAATATCATTTATATTCCAAAGGAATTAATATGGTTGTCTCGTTTAAACCAAGTGTAAGTTCCACATCAAGCTGCAAATCAACTAGTCCCACGCCCACCGTTCAATATGAAAATCCCCCCATAGCTGAAGTTCTCCTAATGCAGTCCTATATATATTAAATTCACCACAGATAGGCAATGGCCCCTCCATCAGACTTCTGACGTCAACTAATTCCTCTCATACCAGTCTTCATTCTAATTTTCTGTTAGAAGCATACACACAAGTGATATGGCATTCAAAATCATTTAATTGGGCCTAAAATCTAAACCCTATACCTTAGAAACTAAACCTGAAACCTTAACCTTAGGGCCTAAATCTCAAATCCTAAACCCTACAACATCAACCCTAAACCCTAAACCCTACTCAGACTTTGCCACATCCAACAACAATCAAACACTCACAAGCAATCGACGATTTACCCTTAAGAAAGTTGTCATTCTATCCATCATCGGGCATCATCAATCCATATCTCAAATATTTAAACAAAAACAAAGAAGCCACAAACTACAAATCAAAAACTAAGATAGACCACCCTAAACCTTAGGGCCTAAACCCTAAACTCTAAAACTTAGGTCCTAAACCCTAAACCTAGTGCCTAAACCCTAAACTATAAACCTAATGGCCTAAACCCTAAACCCTAAACCTTAGGACCTAGACCCTAAAGCCTAAAATATATACTCTAAACTCTAAACCTTAGACTTTAATCACTAAACCATAAACCATAAGCCTTAAACCCTAAACCCTAAATCATAAAATCTAAACCTTAGGTCCTAAATCTCAAATCCTAAACAACATCAACCCTAAACCCTAAACCTACGTGCCTAACCTAAACCCTAATTTCTAAACCTTAAACCTTAGGGCCTAAACCCTAAACCCTACTCAGACTTCGCCACATCCAATACCAATCAAACACTCACAAGCAATCAACGATTTACCCTTAAGAAAGTTGTCATTCTATCCATCATCGGGCATCATCAATCCATATCTCAAATATTTAAACAAAAACAAAGAAGCCACAAACTACAAATCAAAAACTAAGATAGACCACCCTAAACCTTAGGGCCTAAACCCTAAACTCTAAAACTTAGGTCCTAAACCCTAAACCTAGTGCCTAAACCCTAAACTATAAACCTAATGGCCTAAACCCTAAACCCTAAACCTTAGGACCTAGACCCTAAAGCCTAAAATATAAACTCTAAAC
>NW_006239157.1:855461-876824 GCF_000226075.1 Solanum tuberosum
TATCTTAAATCATTTGGAGTACAAGGAGAAGTTTATGATCTCCTTTGTCTATGCTAAATGTAATGAGAAACTGAGAAGACCTCTATGGGACAGGTTACTTCATTTTTCCAGTTTAGATACTCCATGGAGTACCATTGGAGATTTTAATGTGATTACCTCTCCGGAAGAAACATATGGAGGCCTTCCCTACAACATGAACAAGAGTTTTGAATTCATAAGTGTGATAGAAGCCTGTGGTTTAATGGATTTGGGGTACAATGGTCAACATTACACTTGGTGCAACCAAATAACTGAGGCAGCTAGGATATGGAAAAGGCTAGACAGAGCCATGGTGACAGAAAAATGGCTAGAGGTGATGCCTCAAACTACTATATCTCACCTTCCTTCTGTTGGTTCAGATCATACACCTTTACTCATGGAAATTGTGAGCAGAACTGACAACAAAATAAAATACTTTAACTGATTTTCTGAACACAGTGAAGGCATGTTGGGAGAGAGAAATTCAAGGGAACCCTATGTGGAAACTCCATCAGAAAATGAAAAGATTGGCTTCCACTTTGAGCAATTGGTCTAGAAGTGAATATTGGGATATCTTCAAGAATGTGATGGAATATGAAGAAAAAGTCAAAGTTGCAGAAGAGGAGGTCATTCAGAATAATTCAGAAGAGAACAGAGCTAAGTTGCACCAGACCAATGCCAACTACATCAAATTCCTAAAACCAGGCTTCTATTATGAAACAGAAGACTCAGCTTCAGTGGTTCAAGGAAGGAGATGTCAATTCTAAATATTTTCACACTATCATGAGGGGAAGAAGAAGAAGGTGATTCATTCACAAGATTTGCAATGACAATGATGAATGGGTTCAGGGGGATGAATATATTGCCAAAGCTGCCTGTGATTATATCCAGCATTTTTTCACTGGTCATAACAACAGAATTAATACTGAGATTCTCAATTGCTTAGACAGGAGGGTCTCACCAGAACAAAACCAAATGCTCCAGGAGATGCTACCCTGGATGAAGTTAAGCAAGTAGTTTTCTCTATGAATCCTAATTCTGCCCCTGGCCCTGATGGATTTGGAGGAAAGTTTTTTCAGGCATGCTGGGATATTATCAAGGAGGATCTGCTTTCTGCTATCCATGTTTTTTTCTGTGGTGCCATCATTCCTAAATTTATGTCTCATGCTTGCCTTGTTCTTTTGCCCAAGGTTGACCATCCTAATAAGTTCAGTGAATTCAGACCCATAAGTTTGAGCAACTTTACCAACAAGATCATCTCCAAACTTCTTTGCCTCAGAATTGCTCCTATACTCCCTAATCTTGTCTCTGAGAACCAGTCTGGCTTTGTAAGGGGTAGGAGTATTTCTGAGAATATCATGTTAGCACAGGAGATCACTCATGGCATTAAAAAACCCAATGAAGGAGACAATGTGATAATCAAGCTAGATATGGCTAAGGCATATGACAGAGTGTCTTGGTCCTATACTAGCTTGGTTCTTAGGGCTATGGGATTTGGTGAGATTTTTATTGACATGGTGTGGAGAATCATGAGTAATAACTGGTACTCTATGGTGGTGAATGGGACCAGACATGGCTTCTTCCATCAAACAAGGGGACCCACTATCACCAGCATTATTCATTTTGGGTGCAGAGGTTCTTACTAGAATGCTAAATCAGCTTCATCAGATTCAGGGCTACAAGGATTTTCAGATGGAACCTAGAGGACCTCAAATCAATCACTTATGCTTTGCAGATGATGTGATTTTGTTTACTGCAGGTACAAGGAACTCACTGAGACTAATTATGAAGACTCTTAATACTTATGAAAGGGTATCTGATCAACTGATCATCAATAAGGATAAGAGTCACTTCATGGTTCCTAGTAACAGTCCCAATGACATTATTTGCATGATTAAAGAGATCACTGGCTTCACTCAGAAGAATAGCCCAATTACTTACTTAGGATGTCCTTTGTACATTGGGGGGAAAAGAATCATCTACTACTCAGATCTTGTGGCTAAAGTGGTTAAAAAGATCAGTGGTTGGCAATCCAAGATTCTTAGTTATGGAGGAAAAGTCACCTTAGTGAAACATGTACTTCAGTCAATCCCTATTCACACCATGGCTGCTATTTCACCTCCTAAGATCACCATTAACTACATTAAAAGAATTACTGCTGATTTCTTTTGGGGGTGGGAAAAGGAGAGAAAGAAATACCATTGGGCATCATGGGAAACTCTAAGCCTACCTTGTGATGAAGGTGGTATTGGGGTTAGACAATTAGAGGATGTTTGCACTTCACTACAATATAAGCAATGGTGGATATTCAGAACCAAAAACTCATTATGGGGGCAGTTTTTGAAGGCCGAGTACTGTAAAAAAGCTAATCCAGTAGCCAAAAAGCTTGACACTGGACAGTCATTGGTTTGGAATTATTTGATGAGGAACAAGAAGACTGTAGAGGAACAGATCACATGGAAAATTCACTCTGGGAATTGCTCCTTCTGGTGGGATGACTGGACAGGGGAGGGTCCTTTGGCCCAGCAGTGCAGTGAAATCAACAGTTTAAACAACCCTCCTGTTTCATTTTTCTTGATGGATGGTCATTGGAATGAAACTATGTTAAGGTAAAATATTCCTCCCAACATGGTGCCTAAAGTCATGGAAACTCATATCCATTATCAAGCTGGAGTGACAGATGAAGCTGTTTGGAAGCCAACTGAGAATGGGAATTTTACTTGTTCATCCGCTTGGGGTCTGATCAGGAAGAAAGGAACCAAAACCAAACTCACTTCTCTTATCTGGAAGAAGAACATTCCCTTCAAAGTGTCATCTTAGTGTTTAAGCCCTAAACAGAATAGAGCAATGGACATGACCCGAAACCACTTTGTGTAGAGTAGACTGCTTTAGATTACTAAATTGGCAATAACATTCGGTGGAAACCAATATCATTTATATTCCAAAGGAATTAATATGGTTGTCTCGTTTAAACCAAGTGTAAGTTCCACATCAAGCTGCAAATCAACTAGTCCCACGCCCACCGTTCAATATGAAAATCCCCCCATAGCTGAAGTTCTCCTAATGCAGTCCTATATATATTAAATTCACCACAGATAGGCAATGGCCCCTCCATCAGACTTCTGACGTCAACTAATTCCTCTCATACCAGTCTTCATTCTAATTTTCTGTTAGAAGCATACACACAAGTGATATGGCATTCAAAATCATTTAATTGGGCCTAAAATCTAAACCCTATACCTTAGAAACTAAACCTGAAACCTTAACCTTAGGGCCTAAATCTCAAATCCTAAACCTTACAACATCAACCCTAAACCCTAAACCTACGTGCCTAACCTAAACCCTAATTTCTAAACCTTAAACCTTAGGGCCTAAACCCTAAACTCGAAACCCTATACCCTAAACTCTAAAACTTAGGTCCTAAACCCTAAACCTAGTGCCTAAACCCTAAACTATAAACCTAATGGCCTAAACCCTAAACCCTAAACCTTAGGACCTAGACCCTAAAGCCTAAAATATATACTCTAAACTCTAAACCTTAGACTTTAATCACTAAACCATAAACCATAAGCCTTAAACCCTAAAGCATAAAGCATAAAATCTAAACCTTAGGTCCTAAATCTCAAATCCTAAACCTTACAACATCAACCCTAAACCCTAAACCTACGTGCCTAACCTAAACCCTAATTTCTAAACCTTAAACCTTAGGGCCTAAACCCTAAACCCTACTCAGACTTCGCCACATCCAATACCAATCAAACACTCACAAGCAATCAACGATTTACCCTTAAGAAAGTCTTCAATCTATCCATCATCGGGCATCATCAATCCATATCTCAAATATTTAAACAAAAACAAAGAAGTCACAAACTACAAAATCAAAAACTAAGATAGACCACCCTAAACCTTAGGGCCTAAACCCTAAACTCAAAACCCTATACCCTAAACTCTAAAACTTAGGTCCTAAACCCTAAACCTAGTGCCTAAACCCTAAACTATAAACCTAATGGCCTAAACCCTAAACCCTAAACCTTAGGACCTAGACCCTAAAGCCTAAAATATAAACTCTAAACTCTAAACTTTAGACCCTAACCACTAAACCATAAACCATAAGCCTTAAACCCTAAAGCATAAAGCATAAAATCTAAACCTTAGGTCCTAAATCCTAAAACCTAAACCATAAACACGAAACCCTAACCCATAAACCATAAACCATAAACAATAAATTGTAAACCTTAGGGCATAATCCCTTTAACCTTAGAGCCTAAACTCTAAACCCTAAATCATAAACCATAAACCATAAACCATAAATCCTCAACCCTAAACCTTATGGCCTAAACCATAAATCCTAAACCCTAAACCTTAGGTCCTAAACCATAAACTCTAAACCTTAAACCTTAGGGTCTAAACCCTAAATCGTACACTAGGGACTAAATCCTAAACCCTAAACTCTCAACCCTAAACCTTATGGTCTAAAATCTAAACCATAAATTCTAAGTCCTAAACCTAAATCACTAAATCATAGTGCCTAAACCCTAACCTTAGGGTCTCAAATCTAAACATTAGGGACTAAACCCTAAACCTAATTAGGGCATTAACCTTAAACCCTAAACTCTAAACCTTAGAGCCTAAATCCTTAAGCGTAAACCATAAATCCTAACCCCTAAACCATAAATCCAAAACCTTAGGGTTTAAACCCTGAACCCTAAACCATATATCATAAACCCTAAACTAAGAGGGCCTAAACCCTAAATCCTAAGCCATAAACCCTATACTCTAGACCCTAAATATTAGGGCCTAAATTCTAAACCCTTAACCCTAAATCATAAACCCTAAACCCTATGGCGTAAACCCTAAACTCTGAACCCTGAACCTAAACCCTAAACCCTAAATCCTAAGACTTAAACTCATGGTCTGAGTTGTTGCCTGAAAATGACCACTTGAATCAGCTTCTTTATACACAGGATTCACTTTTTCTTGTTGAACTAGAGCATTAACCTCAACCCTGCATGAGTTCACCTTACCCTCATCATCACTGTGAACCAATTCATACCCCTCCAGACTCATAATATAGAGAATCTTCAGCATCAGGGTCTATATCTTCAATCAAAATTGGACTCAGATTCTGACTGTCATTCTGAGTAGTCATGTTGATCTTGTTGTTGATGTTACCTTGTATCATAGGAGCTTGGTGAGCTGTGGTAGTAGGAGCTCTAAGGTCAATCCTAGAGTCATCCATATTAGAACTACCACCCCCTTTTGGTTCCCCTTTCTAAAAGTTAGTGATTTTCTCCTGCATACCCCCTTTCACACCTCCAGACTTCTCAGATCCAGATAAAAGAACACAATTATTAGTGGGGTGGGGTTGATGGAGAATTGAGTTAATACCTTGATTATTGTTGGCATCCTTGCATTGCTTGTTATGAAATACTTTTGGGGCAACACTGGAAATGGGGCCAGCAACACTACCATGGGGTTGAGGGGTGGGGAGCATTGAGTCAAGTCCTTGCTTATTCTTAGCATCCTTGATTTGATTGTCCTGATAAACATTAGGGGCAACACTGGGGTGGGGACTGCAACACTACTATCGGGTTGAGGGGTGGGGAGCATTGAGTCAATACCTTTTTGTTGTTCCTGGCTGGTCTGATTCTGATGTGGTACTGGTTTATAAACCTGACTTTGTTGGTTTTTTGGTGATTCCTCTGATTGTTTTAAGGATAGCCTCTAAATTTCTTTTTCTTTTATGTCTGCCATTGGTCTTCTTGCATTTTTTGTTGATACTGATGAGTTCTTGCTAGCTATTCTTTGGTACCTGAAACACTAACAGAAATATTATTCTTAACAGACTGAGATTTAATTAGTAGAGTAGTTACCTGAGTGTCATTTGCTTGGGTTATTTTGTTTTGTTCTTGTTTGCTGCTTCCACCTCCTCTCTTCTTCTATATTCATCATCTTTCCTCTTGTTGTTCTTGTTTGCTGCTTCCACCTCCTCTCTTCTTCTTTCTATATTCATCATCTTTCCTCTTGACATTACATGTATAAACCTCTTATGGCCTTGGTGTTTGCAGTAATCACTATCTTTACCTGTTGGAACCTGTGGAAAAATAGATATGCATGCAAATATGGAGGAAGCAAATCTAATATAACTAAAGTGATATACTTGGTGCTTAAAGACATCAACAACCTCCTACTCATCAACTTTTCTTACATAAAATGGTCATCCAAGTGGCCTAAGCTGATGCAGTTTGGAGGAAATTTCTTCTATGATATCAAAACTACAAAGGTAAGTTGGTTTAAGCCACCTAAAAATGTGGTTAAAATCAACTCTGATGGTAGTGCATTAGACAACCCAGGAAAGATGGGGGCTGGTGGTATTGTCAGAGATGCCCAAGGTGATCTAATCTATGCTTATGATACTCCTCTAGGCCATGGTACCAACAACCAAGCAGAGATTGAAGCTGCTCAATGGGATCTATATCTTGGTGTCTAAATAATGGTTTTAACCAGGTGATTTTGGAAGTAGACTCTGAGTTAGTGGTTCACTAGATAAAACAGCAAGCTGCTCCACCTTAGAATTTGCAGAATGCTGTAGCTAACCTTAAGAGAACATGTGATTAGTTCCAATCCTTTTCCTGTAATCACACCTTTAGAGAGGCTAACTTTGTGGCTGATGTTTTATCCAAAACTAGCCATAACAGTGAAGTCCTCAACATTACTTCCATGTCCACCAGCTACCAAAAGAAGCTAGAGGATACTACATGCTAGACAGGAGTGAGATGCCAAATTTTAGAAGAAGAAAGATGATGAAGATCAGAAAACCACCTTGATCCGACAGCTTTCCTTATGATACAAAAGGGAACATATACTTTCAAGAAGAGCTTTAAAGGAAAAAAATACACACAAGGACATCACAAAATCAACTAAACTCAAATTCTCTAGAATCCCTTGAAACCCGGCCTAAGATCATTTTAAGTACTCCCTTTGTTTCAATTTGTTTGTCTTACCTTCCTTTTTAGGATTTTTAAAAAAGAATGACTCTTTTCTAATTTGAAAACTCCTTAATTTCATTATCCCGCATGGTATGTTTGTGACCAGAAAATCAAAGAACATCTTGGTACAGTATACAGTTTTAGTTTTAAGACTACAAATTCAAAAGTACTATTTACTTTCTTAAACTTTATGTCAAGTCAAACAAAGATAAACAAATTGAAACTGAGGGAGTAACAATCTTTGATCATTTTTAGTATCAACTATACATGCAGGATTACGATATTCCATTACCAGCAAGAAGACACATTCAAACATGCAGTTGCATTGACTAAAAATAGTAAATTCAGTATAACCAATTCATAAAATTGCACTACTTGGGAATATACTACAGGCATCTCTCTCTCTCTCAGTCACACACACACTATCAGATAAAGAAAGGAGTTTACTTTTGTAATGTTGTTAGAACTAGATTTAGACTCCTCAATGAGCACAATGTGAATGAGGAAGAAAGTGTATATTTGGAAAGCATTTCGATATGATGCAACTAGATCAGCAAGCGAACACTCATCCTCTTCACTGTCATTCTTCTCTTCATCAGCATTTCCATCCTTCTGTTGAGACACCCTCCAGAGAGAATCCACAGTAGGGAGCAGCACACTGAGATTGGACCTAAGTGACTCCACAAGATTTTGCTTACAGCCAGGAGTAAGGCAAGGAAACTCCTTCATTAACGAATACACAAGATCGAACACATCCTGCTCCTCCACGCAGAATAGCTCTTTGTCAGATAAGTCAAAGGAGACACATGTTTAATTGCAAACAAAAAACAGCAAATTTAGAGAAATGAGTTGGAAAAATCAAAAAAGAATGACAACCCAGATGGAAAATTCGAAAAGAAAACAAAAAAAAAGAGAAACCAGATGGGAAAATAGCAAGGAATGTGAACCAAGTAGGAAAATCGAAAAAAAGAATGAGAAAGAATTTCAAAAGAGATTGAAAATTTGGTCTTGGGAGTTTCGGTAAGGTGAAAACCCAAGATGGGAAATACATACGATGAATTCTACCAATTCAGAAGGACGAAGAGCACTAACTAAAGTGGGATTTTGAACTGAGGGGCGACTACAATCTGAGTCTTCCTCTTCAAGAGGGCCTAAACATTTTTGGTACTAGGTTTGAAGATTTCTATAGCGTAAAATGGTGGGAATTTCCTGATCTGATTTTGAATAAGCATAAAGCGATAAAGGGGGGAGGCGGGGTGGGGGTGGGGAGTAGAGTTTGAAATGGGAAATGTGGGTGTATGAGAGCGGGAAGATGAAGAGGAAAGGCACAAAATTAAATATTTAATTACCAAAACCTAGGCAGAGAATGCACCAATCTTAGCCAATGGGAGGCAAGCAAAGGCCTTGTAGCAACTTCTAACCTAGTAATCAGCATGATCTTGGCATAGAAAACAATGTGTAGACTATTGCTAGGCTTGTTATTTCTTTTAAAGGGACTTGGATAGAGAACCGGAACAATAACAACTACTATGTCTCAATATCAAACAAGTTGGATTCACGAACAAAAATAACTTTGTAGAAAGACCAAAATCAAAAGTGGAACAAAAGAAGTTCATAAAATATGGAGAATTGAATCCCATATGATCAGAGTGTACTGGAACTCAATCAAGAACTGAATCTTACATTTTTCAGGAAAATGATCCACAACATGATTAGGCTTAGAGGACCATTGACCATTAAAAAAAGTTAGCATACAATGCAGTTGAAAGGAAAGTCAACTGTCCCGATGTAATTGAAAATGCAAGGAAACGTTTAATTCTAAGAGGCTGGTCTAGGACCTTCGCCAGAACCTGGTTATTCTTCTAGTGGAATTGGAAGTATCAAGATTTTGATCACTTTTGCTGCTGTTCTTAGTTCTGGATGTAGTGGAATTTGAAGTATCGAGATTTTGATCACTTTTACTGCTGTTGTTAGCTCAGGATCTAGTGGAACCTGCAAATGTACAATTGTTAGTGTTTGTATAGGATATAGGATATAGGATGTTGTAAGGAACCTCTGGTGCGATTTATATAGGATTGAACTTCATTTTCATCAATTATTGAATCAGTCACCTCACTGGAAGCATGAGAATTTGCTTCCGACTTAGCACATGGTGGTTCCAAAGGTGAACATTCTGTTTGCACTTCCATTGATGGATCTGTGACTTCAGAATCTGTTACATGACTAAGAAAATGAAGTTACAGAAAATTCAAGATAACCAAATCAGGAACTAAGCCCACTCCTTTCCATTATAGATCATATGAAACGGAGCAGATGCAACAATCCTGTTCCATGTTGGCTTCACTCATTTTGTCTATACAGTTTGCACATTGACTTTGAAAGTTTTATCAGTCAGTTTCACCACTAGCCTCTTTATATATCTCCATCTCTCTCAGCAAAATAACTTTAGAGCTGTTTTTATCAATATCTACTCATAAATGTACAATTCTGAAAAAACCCATCATTTAAATTTTATATGGATTTTTGAAAGAAAAAGTTGTAGTGAAGGATCAACTATTTATATAAGTTACTACCACGTAATAACTTGTTAACAGCTACTACATCCTCTACATTGTTTTAAAATTACTTGTATAAATTAAAGAGACAAGTATGAGAAGCTCTAGTAATTCCCTCCGCCAAAAATATTTTCAAAATGAAAACTTTGTAAATGAAACATGAAATAGTAATAACTACATAAACAGGCAATAGATTTGGAGAAAACTACCTTTAGTAATTTCAGATTCACCGATTTCCTCTTCTTCTTTTTCAGTCACTGTGATGCTCTCCAAGGCTCTCCACTTTCTGTTGATGGCTTTGAGCATTTTTGGCAGTAAGTTCTTACTCCTTCCTCTCAATGTTGAATTTATTCAACTTTTCTTCAAACTCCTCAATGCATGATTCGAGTTCAGGTTTAGCAAACCTCTTCCCCTAAATGAAGACATTCAAATAGGCAGATAAAGTTCACTTGGTTTCGTCAAGCGCGTTAGCGAAAGGTACTTTCCCTGCCAGAAATTGCATTTTCAGCTCTTGACATCTTTTTGCCTCAAGTTCACTTGGTTTCTTCAAATATCTCCTAAATCAACTCTCCATTTAATTTTCCTGCAAATAAAGAAAATCAAAACCACAAGAAGCTCTTCTTTCAACACACACCACAAATGAATTTCCCTTTCTCAATTAAGCACAAAGGTAATGGCTTTGGTTGGTACTAACAAATAGTCCACATGCAAAATTTTCACAAAAGAAATCCCTCTCATTCTCATGAAACATTTCCAAAAACCAAGAATCATTTATGTGACAACAACTCAAACTCAAGAAATCACTCAACTCATTAACTCTTTCACATGCTCACTTGACTCAATTAGGAATTTTCAAAATCACCACTTTTTCAACTTACATGCCCTCACAAAAAGAAGTGTCCCAAAACCCCACACACATATAAACAAGACAAGGGACAAAGATGCAACACTCACACTCACAAAGAATCATCTCATGCACACAAATGTCACACCATAGGCTTGCCCATATTTTCAATCAACATTGACTCAACTCCATTTGCTTAGAAATCTCAAAGGACTTTGTTAAGCTTGTAATGTAGGCTTAGGGAAGGTTAGGATATCATTTAGGTATAAGTGACTACACCCTCCTTGAACACTACACAACAACTCATCGTTTCCAACTTTCTCCACTTCTCTTCACCATGCACATTCCACACTACTTTTTCATTTTTCTTTTCTTATTTCCACTCTAGATGCCCCACATGCAACCATTTTCAACTTTTCGAGAATTCAAGCCTCATTTATTCATTTTCTTTCTTTCTTTTTCAAAGTTTTTTCTTTCTTTAAGACTTCCCATCCATCCTTCAATTTCTCTTCTTTTTTTTTCTTTTTTTTTTTTTATATCAAGCCCTCATGTGGTAAGCATTCCTTCAATGAATTTCCCATAACCCCCCCAACTTAGGCTTTTAGCCTAAACTTTCAAAACCTCAAGTTCAAGGAGGGAAGGGTTCAAAAGAGGGTTACTTTTTCAAAAAGGCTAAGGCTTGTAATGTGGTTGCCAATAAAAAGGATTAGGCTCAAAGGGGACAACTAAGGTTATTTTGTACAAAGGTGGAATTTTTAGGCCAAGTGGACTCAAGAACATCAAAGAAAACCTAAGATCATTTCTCCAACCAAACTCAATCAAGACCAACATTTCAAGACCAACCGGGCAAGTTCTAGGTAACAAAAGCAAACACAAGGCATTATTCAACAACTCACCACACATGACCTGCAAATCAATCAAAATGGTTCAAAATCTTCCTTTTAAAAATACAAGAAGTATTGAACATTTTAATCGCTAACGAATCAAAAGTCACAAAAAGAGTGGTAAGAGTTGTCACAAAATTATTCGTAACATGATCAACCTTTTAAAAATTGAGAGGTATGCTCAACGCTATTCACATGCAAGACTATGCTCTTAGTACCAACCAAGTCAAAACCTTCCCAAAAAGACAATGATTTTGCCCTTAAGAAAGTCGTCAACAATCATGCATCTATTCGGGAACAACTACTCAAAATTCGCCACAATCAACGCCAATCAAACACTCACAAGCAATCGACAATTTACCATTAAGAAAGTCATCACTCTCTATCCATCATCGGGCATCGTCAATCCAAATCTTATTATCAAAAGAAAAACAAAGAAGCTACAAACTACAAATCAAAAACTAAAATAGACCAATTTAACACAATATCCACAGAAACATCCACAATATCAAATCCCGACAAGGGCACACCAATCCATAACAAAGAAAGCAAAGTATGCCCGACAAGGGCACAATCATTGTATGCAAAAACAATCAACAAAATGACTACAAGGGAGGCACCCCCAACTGAAAATGAGATGGTGTCCTCACAATCAAAATATCAAAAAAGAATACGAGGGACTCCCTGAATTGCATCACTCTCAGCTCGAGCCTGTAGGAAATGTGAGGTCCTCCTCATCCGAAGCACTGCTACCACATTAACTCCTCAGCTTTCCCTTTATAAATGCTACAGAGGAGCAAACCATCAGAAAACGGGAGGAAAAGAAGTCACACTCAGATCTAGCACAAAACAAATAGCACATCAAGTCTCACAAAGCCAGTAAGAAAATACAAGCAAGATGGTTAACACAATGCTACAAACACATCATCAACAACACCATGGCAGTGGAAAATCAAGTCCTCGATATAGTGGGGAAGGAAGAGAGAAAACCCACAACAGGATGCAACGTCCTCAAGATAATGAAATCAATAGCAAGAGTAGTCCTCAATATCAAATACTGAATAATGAAGCAACAGTTACAACATTTGAGAAAACAAACCTGTAGCAGATGCGGAGCAAGTCGAGAAAGAGGACCTAGCATTGGCAGAGTTCCATGAACCACTTCAAATGGATTTTACTAGTGTTGGGGTAGTAGGTGATGATTCTGATATGATTGCAAGGTACCCACTGTGTCCCAGAAACAATTGTTGATTAAGACTAATGATCAACACAAGGAGATTGTACCTGCAACAAAAGCACAATTAGAATTGGCCCAAAATCAAGCTTCTCCCATGCAAGTACTACATGAAATTGTTTCTCATCACCTAACGGGTATCACAGGAGTTGTAGTACAGATAAATAATCAGGATAAAGATGGTAAAAGAGAAGATAAAGAGGAAAGAGAGGGACATCAAAATATCAATCAGTTGGTGAAGGATCCTGATTTATCTCCACACGCATTCTTAAAAGCTAAAAAGTGCAAGGCCAGAGTTAATAGTAAACCTACAAGGACACTTCCTAGGAGGAGTGGAAAATCAAGTATTAATGAATCTAAAAGCTTTATTTTGAAACATTAGATCTGTAAAATCCTAACATTCTTTTCACAGAGTGCAAATGCTACACCGACATAATGGTTTTTCCATTATTGCATTGATGGAACCATTTCAATATATTAGGCATATACAAAGTTACAAGAGGATATTGGGCATGCATTATGCAAACTATAATCAAAATGGAAAAAATTGGGTTTTTGTACAAGAGCAATTCATGTAGAAGTACTGGCAGATTCAGACCAACAACTCACTATTCAGCTTTCTTTCCAAGGTAATTACCACTACGGTATATGCTAAGTGTGAAGCTACTGAGAGATTACAGTTGTGGGATGATATTTACCTCTTGAGTCAGAACATGAGACTTCCCTGGCTTGTTGGTGGGGATTTCAATGTTATTATGAATGATGAGGAGAAGATTGGAGGACTTCCTGTATATCCAACTGAATATAATGACTTTGCTTTTAACATTAATTCCTGTGATCTTTTTTATATTAATTCCTGTGATCTTTTTTATATTAATTTCAAAGGTATCCCTTTTACATGGTGGAATGGGAGAATAGATAATGCTTATATTTTCAAAAGGCTGGACAGGATTGTTCTTAATCAAGCTTTTCTGGGCCTTTTGGGATGTGTAGAATTGGATCATCAGGCTAGAGTTGGATCTGATCACGCCCCTTTGCTAATATCTCATAATTAGGTTTTATAACTCTATTTTTAGATATTTTAATTATATTTAGGTGAATCCCCACACCCATATCCATACATGAATCCATATCCCCGAATCTTAAAAATTTGATCATGAAGGATCCGACCTCTAGATCCGAACCCGTATCAGACACCCGCACCCGAGTCCGAGCAACTTAGTGTGAATTAGTTGAGGTCACAACGAAGGTGGAATGACAATTTGCTAAATCATCTTTTTCCGGAGGAGGTATGTAATCACATTAGTTATAAAGTTGGATCTGGAGAGGATATGAGTGGGACAAGCTATGGTGGATGGCACACAGCTCAGGAAAATTCAATGTTAATAGTGCTTGGGAGATTTTGAGAAATGCAAGTAACAGGAAGAATTCAAGTTCATTTGGGAAAAAGGAATTCCTTGTAAAGTCTCTTTTTTCATATGGAGGTTATGGAAAAGGAGGTCCCAATTGGGGAATTTCTAATACGAATAGCCCTGGTAGATGATGTAAGGTGGTGTTGTTGTAAAACATTAGCCAAAGAATCCTACGAGCATATTTTTATTACTTGTCTAGTAGCTACCACTTTGTGGAAAACTTTTGCAGCAGCAGCAGGTTTGCGAGGCCCTTTCCCACATCCGAAAGACACCATGTTTAAATGGTTTAATGCTACATTTCTGTCAAACTCAGACCACTTTTTAAAGCTGTCCCTACTTTTATAATGTGGCAAATTTGGAAGAGGAGGAAAAAGATAAGGCATGGTGGTAAGACATCTGTGCAAGGTATGATGATGGAGATAAATAGGAACCTTCACTACTTGGCAATTACAAGGTATCCTTGGTTGAGGAACATCCCTGATAGTTGGCCTCTGATACTGAAATTCTTTGAAGCCTATACCCCATTAATTGAATGTAAAGTGGTGAAGTGGAAACTACCTAACGAAGGTGTCTATAAGTGCAATTCAGATGGAGCTTCAAAAGGAAATCCGGGACCTAGTGCAAGTGCTTTCTGCATTAGAAATGATGCAGGAGAATTTATATTTGCTGAAGCTAAAAGCTTGGAAAGTGCTACCAGTTTAGAGGCAGAAGTAGTGGCGTTGAGAAGTGGACTGGAATTTTGTATTTTAAACAATTTGCTGCCTGTTATCCTTGAAACTGATTCTTTCACAATCAAACAGATACTAGATGGAATATGGGAAGTCCCATTATCATGGCTTGTGAAATCAAGATGATAAGCAGATTAAGGGCTCATAGTGATGTGGAAATCGAGCAGACACTAAGGGAAAACATGGGAGTGAATTTTTTTGCTAATCAAGTTTTCTGTTTTGTAGGTACTCAAAGATTGACATATAATTCAATACAAGAAGTCCCAAATGAAGGAACAATTATAATAAACATGGATCGGAATCAAATTCCCAATATAAGGCTAACAAGATGTCAAAATGAGAATTTCAGAATGCTACAATAACGATATTATGCCAGAAACTGTAAGGGCTCACAACAATCACAAAGATTTTCAGTGGAAGAGAAACTTACTAGATCGTGTGTGAAAGTTGCAATTGGATCTGAATTTTTCTCTCCTCTTTGGCAGTGGTATTAGATATCTGTGAGCTCAACCTGCCGGGAAAGGGACTTAGAAATGATTTCAATTTACAGCGTCACGAAATTCAGTTTTGTACAATTAAAGATTCAACCCAGAACACAATTTAAGATTCAAGATTTAACACAGAAGCACAATGCAAGATCAGACCCAGCTACACATTGAATCTGAAGTCATAAACAATCATTAATTATCATAAGAATGGCTACCCCAATCCAAGATTCCAGACGAGTTGAATTAAAATTGGAAAAAAAAACATCTGGGTTAGGAAATGACACCCAAAAGAACAAGAAAATCGAGATTATGGATTAGAGGAAAAGGGGAAATGGGTGAAGGTAAAAAGCATCAGCTTATCATAAGAATGACATAAAACAAAGAGAAAAGCAAAACTTTATATGTATAACCCCTCAATTCAAGAAGGAGGGAAATTGTGAAACCTGAAGTTGCTCAACAGGGAAAGGGCCGTCTTGAACATCCTCGATTTCATCATTTTGGTCTTGCATACCTTCTGATTCTTGTGCTGCTGCTCCATTGCTAATCTTCTTGATGCTACTGAGAGTAACAGATGATTGAAAGAGATGGAAGAATGGAGGCAAAAGGAAATATTCAAAAGCGCAATGAGCCTCTTTATATATCTCCAACTCTCTTGCCAAAATGACTTTAGAGCTTTTTTATAAGTATCTACTCTTTAATGTAAAATTCTAAAAAAAACCCATCATTTAAATTTTATATGGATTTATGAAAAAAAGGTTGTAGTGAAGGATCAACTATTTATATAAGTTACTACCACGTTATGTTTTGTTTACAGCTACTACTACCTCTACATTGTTTTTAAATTATTTGGATGAATAAAAGCACAAATGACTTGTATAAATTAAAGAGATAAGCATAAAGCTCTAGTTCCCTACGGCAAAAATATTTTCAAAATGAAAACTTTGTAAATGAAACATGAAATAGTAATAACTACATAAACAGGCAATAGACTTGGAGAAAACTACCTTTAGTAATTTCAGATTCACCGATTTCCTCTTCTTCTTTTTCAGTCACTGCGATACTCTCCCCAAGCTCTCCACTTTCTGTTGATGGCTTTGAGCATTTTTGGCAGTAAGTTCTTGTTCCTTCCTCTCAATGTCAAATTTATTCAACTTTTCTTCAAACTCCTCAATGCATGATTCGAGTTCAGGTTTAGCAAACTTCTTCCCCTAAATGAAGACATTCAAATAGGCAGATAAAGTTCACTTGGTTTCTTCAAGCGCGTTCGCGAAGGGGTACTTTCCCTGCCAGAAATTGCATTTTCAGCTCTTGACCTCTTTTGCCTCAAGTTCACTTGGTTTCTTCAAATATCTCCTAAATCAACTCTCCATTTCAATTTTCCTACAAATATGAAAAAAACCCATATTAAAAGCACCAATTCTAAACTAAAGCAAGCCAAAATAACTACGAAAAGAGCCTCAAATGAGTGGGAATCCACCACTCATCAACAACCTCGACTTAGAAACTTTCTTTGTCCTCAAGTAAAGAAAATCAAAAACACAGGCTCTTTTTTGAAAACACACCACAAATCAATTTCCCTTTCTCAATGAAGCACAAAGGTAATGGCTTTGATTGGTACTAACAAATAGTCCACATGCAAAATTTTCACAAAAGAAATCCCTTTCTTTCTCATGAAACATTTTCAAAAACCAAGAATCATTTAAGTGACAACAACTCAAACTCAAGAAATCACTCAACTCATTAACTCTTTCACATGCTCACTTGACTCAATTAGGAATTTTAAAAATCACCACTTTTTCAACTTACATGCCCTCACAAGAAAGAAGTGTCCCAAAACCACACTCACATATAAACAAGACAAGGGACAAAGATGCAAAACTCACACTCACGAAGAATCATCTCATGCACTCAAATGTCACACCATAGGCTTGCCCATATTTTCAATCAACATTGACCCAACTCTATTTGCTTAGAAATCTCAAAGGACTTTGTAAAGCTTGTAATGTAGGCTTAGGAAAGGTTAGGATATCATTTAGGTATAAGTGACTACACCCTCCTTGAACACTACACAACAACTCATCATTTCCAACTTTCTCCACTTTTCAAACACATGCACATTCCACACTACTTTTCATTTTTCTTTTCTTATTTCCACACTAGATGCCCCACATGCAACCACTTTCAACTTTTAGAGAATTCAAGCCTCATTTATTCATTTTATTTCTTTCTTTTTCAAAGTTTTTTCTTTCTTTAAGACTTTCCATCCATCCTTCAATTTATCTCTTCTTTTTTTCTTTTTTTTTATATCAAGCCCTCATGTGGTAAGCATCCCTTCAATGAATTTCCCATAACACCCCAACTTAGGCTTTAGCCTCAACTTACAAAACCTCAAGTTCAAGGAGGGAAGGGTTCAAAAGATGGTTACTTTTTCAAAAAGGATAAGGCTTGTAATGTGGTTGCCAATAAAAAGGATTAGGCTCAAAGGGGACTACTAAGGATATATTTAGTACAAAGGTGGGATTTTTAGGCCAAGTGGACTTCGAGAACATCAAAGAAAGCCTAAGATCATTTCTCCAACCAAACTCAATCAAGACCAACATTTCAAGACCAACCGGGCAAGTTCTAGGTGACAAAAGCAAACACAAGGCATTATTCAACAACTCACCACACATGGCCTGCAAATCAATCAAGATGGTTCAAAATCTTACTTCCCTTTCAAAATACAAGTAGCATTGAACATTTTAACCGCTAACGAATCAAAAGTTACAAAAAGAGTTATAAGAGTTGTCACAAAATCATTCATGACATGCTCAACCTTTTAAAAATGGAGAGGTATGCTCAACACTATTTTTTTTTTTGAAATTAAGAGGTATGCTCAACACTATTCACATGCTCAACTATGCTCTTAGTACCAACCAAGTCAAAACCTTCCCGAAAAGATGACGATTTTGTCCTTAAGGAAGCCGTCAACCAATCCATCATCAGGCAACCTCATGCATCTATTCGGGAACAGCTACTCAGAATTTGCAACAATCAACGCCAATCAAACACTCACAAGCAATCGATAATTTACACTTAAGAAAGTTATCACTCCCTATCCATTATCGGGCATCGTCAATCCAAATCTTATTAACAAAACAAAAACAAAGATGCTACAAACTACAAATCAAAAACTAAAATAGACCAATCCAACACAATATCAACAGAAACATCCTCAATATCAAATCCCGACAAGGGCACACCAATCCATAACAAAGAAAGAAAAGTATGCCCGACAAGGGCACAATCATTGTATGCAAAAACAATCAACAAAATGACTACAAGGGAGGCACCCTCAACTGAAAATGAGATTGTGTTCTCACAGTCGAAATATTAAAAGAGATTACGAGGGACTCCCTGAACTGCATCACTCTCAGCTCGAGCCGGTAGGAAATGTGAGGTCCTCCTCATCCCAAGCACTGCTACCACATAAGCTCCTAAGCTTTCCCTTTATAAATGCTACAGAGGAGCAAACCATCAGAAAACGGGAGGAAAAGAAGTCACACTCTGATCAAGGATCCAGCAACAAATTGAACATCAGGTCTCACAAAGGCAGCAAGAAAATGCAAGCAAGATGGGTAACACAATGCTACAAACACATCATCAACAACACCATGGTAGTGGCAAATCAAGTCCTCGATTTAGTAGGGAAGGAAGAGAGAAAACACAACAGATGCAAGGTCCTCAAGATAATGAAATCAATAGCAGGAGTAGTCCTCAAGATCAAATACTGAATAATGAAGCTGCAGCAGTGACAATATTTGAGAATAACAAACCTGTAGCAGATGTGGAGCAAGTTGAGAAAGAGGCCCTAGCATTGGCAGAGTTCCATGAATCACTTCAAGTGGATTTTACTAGTGTTGGGGTAGTAGGTGATGATTCTGATATGATTGCAAGGTACCCCTGTGCCAGAAACAATTGTTGATTAAGACTAATGATCAACACAAGGAGATTGTACCAGCAACAAAAGCACAATTAGAATTGGCCCAAAAGCAAGCTTCTCCTGTGCAAGTACTACATGAAATTGTTTCTCATCAGCTAACAGGTAACACATAAGTTACAGAAGTTACAGTAATAATCAAGAAAAAGATGTAAAAAGAGAAGATAGAGAGGAAAGAGAGGGATATCAAAATATCAATCAGTTGGTGAAGGATCTTGATTTATCTCCACATGCATTCTCAAAAGGTAAAAAGTGCAAGGCCAAAGTTGATAGTAAACCTACAAGGACACTTCCTAGGAGGAGTGGAAAATCAAGTATTAATGAATCTAAAAGCTTTATTTTGAAACATTAGATCTGTGAAATCCCAACATTCTTTTCACAGAGTGCAAATGCTACACCGACATAATGGTTTTTCCATTATTGCATTGATGGAACCTTTTCAATATACTAGGCATATACAAAGTTATAAGAAGAGATTGGGCATGCATTTTGCAAAATATAATCAAAATGGAAAAAATTGGGTTTTTGTGCAGGAGTAATTCATGTAGAAGCACTGGCAGATTCAGAGGAACAACTCACTATTCAGCTTTCTTTCCCAAGTAATTACCACTACGGTATATGCTAAGTGTGAAGCTACTGAGAGATTCCAGTTGTGGATTGATATTTACCTCTTGAGTCAGAACATGAGACTTCCTTGGCTTGTTGGTGTGGATGTCAATGCGATTATGAATGATGAGGAGAAGATTGGAGGACTTCCTGTATATCCAACTCAATATAAGGAATTTTCTTATTGCATTAATTCGTGTGATCTTTTTGATATTAATTTCAAAGGTATCCCTTTTACATGGTGAAATGGGAGAATAGATGATGCTTGTATTTTCAAAAGGCTGGACAGGATTGTTCTTAATCAAACTTTTCTGGGCCTTATGGGATGTGTAGAATTGGATCATCTGGCTAGAGTTGGATCTGATCATGCTCCTTTGCTAATATCTCATAATTAGGTTTTATAACTCTATTTTTAGATATTTTAATTATATTTAGGTGAATCCCCACACCTGTATCCATACATGGATCCATATCCCCGAATCTTAAAAATTAGATCATGAAGGATTCGACCTCTAGATCCGCACCCGTATCAAATACCCGCAACCGAGTACGAGCAACTTAGTGTGAAACAGTTGAGGTCACAACGAAGGTGGACTGACAATTTGTTAAATCATCTTTTTCCGGAGGAGGTGTGTAATCACATTATTGAGAAAGTTGGATGTGGAGAGGATACAAATGAGTGGGACAAGCTATGGTGGATGGCACATAGCTCAGGAAAATTCAATGTTAATAGTGCTTCGGAGAGGTTGAGAAATACAAGTAACAGGAAGAATTCAAGTTCATTTGGGAAAAGGAATTCCTTTTAAAAGTCTCTTTTTTCATATGGAGGTTATGGAAAAGAAGCTCCCAATTGGGTAATTTCTAATAAGAATAGCCCTGGTAGATGATGTAAGGTGTTGTTGTTGTGAAACATTAGCCAAAGAATCCGACGAGCATCTTTTTATTACTTGTCCAGTAGCTACCACTTTGTGGAAAACTTTTGCAGCAGCAGCAGGTTTGCGAGGCCCTTTCCCACATCCGAAAGACACCATGTTTAAATGGTGGAATGCTACATGTTGTGTCAAACTCGGACCACTTTTTAATGCTGTCCCTACTTTTATAATGTGGCAAATTTGGAAGAGGAGGAATATGATAAGGCATGGTGGTAAGATATCTGTACAAGGTATGATGATGGAGATAAATAGGAACCTTCACTACTTGGCAATTACAAGGTATCCTTGGTTGAGGAACATCCCTGATAGTTGGCCTCTGATAGTTAAATTCTTTGAAGCCTATACCCCATTAATTGAATGTAAAGTGGTGAAGTGGAAACTACCTAACGAAGGTGTCTAAAGTGCAATTCAGATGAAGCTTCAAAGGAAATCCGAGACCTAGTGCAAGTGCTTTCTGCATTAGAAATGATGCAGGAGAGTTTATATTTGCCGAAGCTAAAAACTTGGAAAGTGCTACCAGTTTAGAGGTAGAAGTAGTGGCGTTGAGAAGTGGACTGGAATTTTGTATTTTAAACAATTTGCTGCCTGTTATCCTTGAAACTGATTCTTTCACAATCAAATAGATACTAGATGGAATATGGGAAGTCCCATGTAACATGGCTTGTGAAATCAAGATGATAAGCAGATTAAGGGA
>NW_006239157.1:881170-899506 GCF_000226075.1 Solanum tuberosum
ACTCAAAGATTAACATATAATTCAATACAAGAAGTCCCAAATGAAGGAACAACTATAATAAACATGGACGGGAATCAAATTCCCAATATAAGGCTAACAAGATATCAAAATGAGAACTTCAGAATGCTACAATAACGATATTATGCCAGAAACTATAAGGGCTCAAAACAATCACAAAGATTTTCACTGGAAGAGAAACAGACTTACTAGATCGTGCGTGAAAGTTACAATTGGATCTAAATTCTTCTCTCCTCTTTGGCAGTGATATTAATTCTCTGTGAGCTCAACCTGCCGAGAAAGGGAAATACTTAGAAATGATTTCAATTTACAGAGTCACGAAATTCAGTTTTGTTCAATTAAAGATTCAACCCATAACACAATTTAAGATTCAAGATTTAACATAGAAGCACAATTCAAGATCAGACCCAGCTACACATTGAATCTGAAGTCATAAACAATCATTAATTATCATAAGAATGGCTACCCCAATCCAAGATTTCAGACAAGTTGAATTAAAGTTGGAAAAAAAACATCTGGGTTAGGAAACGGCACCCAAAAGAACAAGAAAATTGAGATTATGGATTACTGGAAAAGGGAAAATGGGTGAAGGTAAAAAGCATCAGCTTATCATAAGAATGACATAAAACAAAGAGCAAAGTAAAACTTTATATGTATAACCCCTCAATAGGGAAAGGGCCGTCTTGAACATCCTCGATTTCATCATTTTGGTCTTGAATACCTTCTGATTCTTGTGCTGCTGCTCCATTGCTAATCTTCTTGATGCTACTGGAGAGTAACAGATGATTGAAAGAGATGGAAGAATGGAGGCAAAAGGAAATATTCAAAAGCGCGATGAGCCTCTTTATATATCTCCAACTCTCTTGCCCAATTGACTTTACAGCTTTTTTATCAATATCTACTCTTAAATGTAAAATTCTAAAAAAAACCCATCATTTAAATTTTATATGGATTTTTGAAAGAAAATTGTAGTGAAGGATCAACTATTTATATAAGTTACTACCACGTTATGTTTTGTTAACAGCTACTACCTCCTCTACATTGTTTTTAAATTATTTGGATGAATAAAAGAACAAATGGCCCGTATAAATTAAAGAGATAAGCTTAAGTTCTAGTTCCCTCCGCCTAAAAATTTTTCAAAATGAGAACCTTGTAAATGAAACATGAAATGGTAATAACTGAATGAACATACAATAGACTTGGAGAAAACTACCGTTAGTAATTTAGATTCACCAATTTCCTATACTTCTTTTACAGTAACTCTGATGCTCTCCGAGCTCTCCACTTTCTGTTGATGGCTTTGAGAATTTTTGGCAGTAAGTTCTTGTTCCTTCCTCTCAATGTCGAATTTATTCAACTTTTCTTCAAACTCCTCAATGCATGATTCGAGTTCAGGTTTAGCAAACTTCTTCCCCTAAATGAAGACATTCAAATAGGCAGATAAAGTTCACTTGGTTTCTTCAAGCGCGTTCACGAAGGGTACTTTCCCTGCCAGAAATCTTGACCGCTTTTTGCCACAAGTTCACTTCGTTTCTTCATATATCTCCTAAATCAACTCTCCATTTCATTTTCCTACAAATATGATAAAAACCCACATTAAAAGCACCAATTCTAAACTAAAGCAAGCCAAAATAACTACGAAAAGAGCCTCAAATGAGTGGGAATCCACCACTCATCAACACCCCCGACTTAGAAACTTTGTTTGTTCTCAAGTAAGGAAAATCAAAAACACAAAGGCTCTTATTTGAAAACACACCACAAATCAATTTCCCTTTCTCGATGAAGCACAAAGGTAATGGCTTAGGTTGGTACTAACAAATAGTCCACATGCAAAATCTTCACAAAAGAAATCCTCTCATTCTCATGAAACATTTTCAAAAACCAAGAATCATTCAAGTGACAACAACTCAAACTCAAGAAATGACTCAACTCATTAACACTTTCACATGCTCACTTGACTCAATTAGGAATTTTAAAAATCACCACTTTTTCAACTTACATGCCCTCACAAGAAAGAAGTGTCCCAAAACCACACACATATAAACAAGACAAGAGACAAAGATGCAAAACTCACACTCACGAAGAATCATCTCATGCACACAAATGTCACACCATAGGCTTGCCCATATTTTCAATCAACATTGACCCAACTTTATTTGCTTAGAAATCTCAAAGGACTTTGTTAAGCTTGTAATGTAGGCTTAGAGAAGGTTAGGATATCATTTAGGTATAAGTGACTACACCCTCCTTGAACACTACACAACAACTCATCATTTCCAACTTTCTCCACTTTTCAAACCCATGCACATTCCACACTACTTTTCATTTTTCTTTTCTTACTTCCACTCTAGATGCCCCACATGCAACCATTTTCAACTTTTGGAGAATTCAAGCCTCATTTATTCATTTTATTTCTTTCCTTTTCAAAGTTTTTTCTTTCTTTAAGACTTTTCATCCATCCTTCCATTTCTCTCTTCTTCTTTTTTTTCTTTTTTTTTTCTTTTATATTCAATGAATTTCCCATAACACCCCAACTTAGGCTTTTAGTCTCAACTTTCAGAACCTCAAGTTCAAGGAGGGAAGGGTTCAAAAGAGGGTTACTTTTTCAAAAAGAATAAGGCTTGTAATGTGGTTGCCAAAAAAAGGATCGGGTTCAAAGGGGACAACTAAGGATATATTTAGGAGAAAGGTGGGATTTTTAGGCCAAGTGGACTTCAAGAACATCAAAGAAAGCCTAAGATCATTTCTCCAACCAAGCTCAATCAAGACCAACCGGGCAAGTTCTAGGTGACCAAAGCAAACACAAGGCATTATTCAACAACTCACCACACATGGCCTGCAAATCAATCAAGATGGTTCAAACTCTTACTTCCTTTTCAAAATACAAGTAGCATTTAACATTTTAACCGTTAACGAATCAAAATTCACAAAAAGAGTTGCAAGAGTTGTCAAAAAATCATTCATGACATGCTCAACCTTTTAAAAATGGAGAGGTATGCTCAACACTATTCACATGCATGACTATGCTCTTAGTACCAACCAAGTCAAAACCTTCCCAAAAAGACGACGATTTTGCCCCGAAGAAAGTTGTCAACCAATCCATCATCAGGCAACCTCATGCATCTATTCAGGAACAACTACTCAGACTTCGCCACAATTAATGCCAATCAAACACTCACAAGCAATCGGCGATTTACCCTTAAGAAAGTCATCACTCTCTATCCATCATCGGGCATCGTCAATCCAAATCTTATTATCAAAACAAAAACCAAGAAGCTACAAACTACAAATCAAAAACTAAAATAGACCAATCCAACACAATATCAACAGAAACATCCACAATATCAAATCCCGAGAAGGGCACACCAATCCATAACAAAGAAAGAAAAGTATGCTCGATAAGGGCACAATCACTGTATGCAGAAACAATCAACAAAACGACCACAAGGGAGGCACCCCCAACTGAAAATGAGATTGTGTTCTCACAGTCAAAATATCAAAAGAGAATATGAGGGACTCCCTGAACTGCATCACTATGAGCTCGAGCCGGTAGGAAATGTGAGGTCCTTCTCATCCGAAGCACTGCTACCACATAAGCTCCTAAGCTTTACCTTTATAGATGTTACAGAGGAGAAAACCATCAGAAAACGGGATGAAAAGAAGTCACACTCTGATCAAAGATCCAGCACAAAACAAATAGCACATTAGGTGTGTAATCACATTATTGAGAAAGTTGGATGTGTAGAGGATACAAATGAGTGGGACAAGCTATGATGGATGGCACACGGCTTAGGAAAATTCAATGTTAATAGTTCTTGGGAGATTTTGAGAAATGCAAGTAACAGGAAGAATTCAAGTTCATTTGGGAAAAAGGAATTCCTTTTAAAGTCTCTTTTTTCATATGGAGGTTATGGAAAAAGAAGCTACCAATTGGGGAATTTCTAATACGAATAGCCCTGGTAGATGATGTAAGGTGGTGTTATTGTGAAAAATTAGCCAAACAATCCTACGAGCATCATTTTATTACTTGTCCAGTAGCTACCACTTTGTGAAAAATATTTGCAGCAGCAGCAGGTTTGCGAGGCCCTTTCCCACATCCGAAAGACACCATGTTTAAATGGTGGAATGCTACATGTTTTGTCAAACTCAGACCACTTTTTAATGCTGTCCTTACTTTTATAATGTGGGAAATTTGGAAAAGGAGGAATATGATAAGGCATGGTGGTAAGATGTCTGTGCAAGGTATGATGATGGAGATAAATAGGAACCTTCACTACTTGGCAATTACAAGGTATCCTTGGTTGTGGAACATCCCTGATAGTTTGCCTCTGATAGTGAAATTCTTTGAAGCCTATACCCCATTAATTGAATGTAAAGTGGTGAAGTGGAAACTACCTAACGAAGGTGTCTATAAGTGCAATTCAGATGGAGCTTCAAAAGGAAATCCGGGACCTAGTGCAAGTGCTTTCTGCATTAGAAATGATGCAGGAGAGTTTAAATTTGCTGAAGCTAAAAGCTTGGAAAGTGCTACCAGTTTAGAGGCAGAAGTAGTGGCGTTGAGAAGTGGACTGGAATTTTTGTATTTAAAACAATTTGCTGCCCGTTATCCTTGAAACCGATTCTTTCGCAGTCAAACAGACACTAGTTGGAATATGGGAAGTCCCATGTAACATGGCTTGTGAAATCAAGATGATAAACAGATTAAGGGCTCATAAAGATGTGGAAATCGAGCATACACTAAGGGAGGGCATCATGCTAGCGGATTGAATCGAGCATACACTAAGGGAGGGCATCATGCTAGCGGATTTTTTTTGCTAATCAAGTTTTCTGTTTTGTAGGTAGTCAAAGATTAACATATAATTCAATACAAGAAGTCCAAAATGAAGGAAAAGCTCTAATAAACATGGATCGGAATGAAATTCCCAATATACGGCTAACAGGATGTCAAAATGAGAACTTCAGAATGCTATAATAACGATATTATGCTAGAAACTGTAAGGCCCCCCAACAATCACAGAGATTTTCACTGGAAGAGAAACAGACTTACTAGATCGTGTGTGAAAGTTGCAATTGGATCTGAATTTTTCTCTCCTCTTTGGCAGTGGTATTAGTTCTCTGTGAGCTCAACCTGCCGAGAAAGGGAATTACTCTGAAATGATTTCAATGTACAGCGTCACGAAATTCAGTTTTGTACAATTAAAGATTCAACCAAGAACACAATTTAAGATTCAAGATTTAAGACAGAAGCACAATTCAAGATCAGACCCAGCTACACATTGAATCTGAAGTCATAAGCAATCATTAACTATGGCGATTCCAGACGAGTTGAATTAAGGTTGGAAAAAAAAACATATGGGTTAGGAACGACACCCAAAAGAACAAGAAAATCGAGATTTTGGATTAGAGGAAAAGGGAAAATGGGTGAAGGTAAAAAGCATCAGGTTATCATAAGAATGAAATAAAACAACGAGCAAAGCAAAACTTTATATGTATAACCCCTCAATTTACCTCCATTGCAAATCTTCTTGAAAAGGAAAACGACACCCAAAACCTCCATTGCAAATCTTCTTGAAAAGGAAAACGACACCCAAAACCTCCATTGCAAATCTTCTTGAAAAGGAAAACGACACCCAAAACCTCCATTGCAAATCTTCTTGAAAAGGAAAACGACACCCAAAACCTCCATTGCAAATCTTCTTGAAAAGGAAAACGACACCCAAAACCTCCATTGCAAATCTTCTTGAAAAGGAAAACGACACCCAAAACCTCCATTGCAAATCTTCTTGAAAAGGAAAACGACACCCAAAACCTCCATTGCAAATCTTCTTGAAAAGGAAAACGACACCCAAAACCTCCATTGCAAATCTTCTTGAAAAGGAAAACGACACCCAAAACCTCCATTGCAAATCTTCTTGAAAAGGAAAACGACACCCAAAACCTCCATTGCTTATCTTCTTGATGCTACTGAGAGTAACAGATGATCCAAAGAGATGGAAGAATGGAGGCAAAAGGAAATATTTCAAACGCAAGCGTGATGAGCCGTTACACTTCTGCTCCTCTTCGCTTAATTGACAAAACAAATAAAAACTAAATCCTGCTAAATGGAACTAATAAATAAATAATATACTCAATATTTGTTTATTTTTTTCTACATATATTTTAACACATGCACCAAAATAAATAAATAGTAATAATATAGTGATGATTAGGGTTGGACATTCGGTCGGGTCGGTTTATGATATTCGATTCAGTTTTTTGGTTTTCGATTTGGCTCGATTTTCGCAATTTAAACTCGGTTTTTTTTTTTTCGATTTATGAGATTACATTAGATATGTTGTTATGAACAAATAAACCTCCTTGTAAAATTTCAAATAAGGTGTGATTTGATCTCTGATAGAACATACACAATAATTAGATGATTTTTAAAATTTTAGGACCTCATTACTTGTTATATATCTTTAGATTTAGATGTTATACGCTCACGTTCAGTTAAAACATTTCCAAATAAGCATACAAGGTCTCTGTCTCTGAATGTGAGAGACGAGAGTGGTCGACAAGTGGTGTGTACGAGTCATGACGACAGCGACAGTGATGGCGACGACCTATGGTGTGCATAAGTCATGATAACGACGATGGATAACGAAGATGAGGGGATTGTGGAGAGGTTAATGGTTAGGACTTAGGGATTTCAATTTTAATTTTGGATTAATTTTAATGGGTTGTGGGCAGTAGCCATTTGGGGAGTGGGATGTAGGCGTCCAGGGATCAAGGCATGAGTTCATGTAAGTAAATTACATTTCGATTTTATGGTTTTACCAAATTAAATTATTAAAAACTCAAAAACCGAAAAAACTAAAATTTCAATATTTTAAATCGAAACCGACCAATCAAATTGAAATCGAAATTTAAAAAAATTCAGTTCGATCAATTTTTTCGATTTGAACCGAAATATGTCAAGCCATAGTGATGATGTACAATAACTTATTGTACATGTATTAGTGATGAAAACTTGAATAGATACACAATTATACTAGATGTCGCTCAAAGTGCGTCATCTTGGTTTTTTGTCTCTCGTAGAAAAAGTCTTTAAGACTAGTATTTTTTCTTCAGTATCTCTTTTGAACTTGACAGCAAAACTTACTTTAGCATTTTAACTAAACAGGCATTTAAATACCCCTTAACAACTTTCAAGTTAATTAAATTACACCCTAAGGGGTGACGTGACAGAGTGAGTTGACTCACTCTCCTAAATGCGCGTGAAGATATTTAAAAAAATTAAATTTATAAAATCATATGCATGTCATTTTCTATCGGTCAATATATAATTAGTATTTTAAATATTATTTTATTGATATATTAACTTTTTAAAAAATATGTGAATTTTTTTTATGGTTCTTTATTTTGTTGTCTTCCCCAATATAGCTTCTTCTCCATTGAAGCATCACCGCTTCCTTCATCTTCATCTTCATCTTCAACTTTGTTCACTACTTTCATTTTACCAATCCTTTAGTAATCCATAAAATCCAACACCAATATCTTTTATTGACGTCAATTTCACAAATATAACAATTTACATAAATTTTGAGTGACCTGTTTTTATTTTTATTTTTTAATTTCCACAAGACAAATTCGAGGTGGGGGAGAGGGGAAGGATTCAAAGAAGAAAGAATGGTATTGTAGTAGTTCTTCTCTAAAGTTATTTAAATTTTTTTTTGAATTTTTTGAGTGATCCGTTTTATTTTTTTTAATTCTCACAAGGCAGATCCAAAGAGGGGAAAGGGAGGGAAGGAGAGAGGAGGAATTCGAAGAAGATAATGTTGTATTGTAATGGTTCATCTCTAAAGCTATTTTTTTTAAAAATAAATTGTGAAGAGGCAGAAAAAAGAGCAGTGAAGGGATAGAAATGATGAAGAAGAAATAAGTGAGGGGGAGGGGAAATAAAAATGGGTCTTTGATTTTAGAAAATGTATTTTTAATTATTTAATTAGTGTAACTTAATTTTAAAAAGTGTTAAAGAAAAACATGGTGAATAAACAAAAAGAAATAAATAAAAGTAATGATGTGGTGGTGACATGGCCATGTTGGCGCTTACATGGCTATGATGTGGCAGGTGAGAGTGGTATTATATTCATTTCAAAGTTGTTAAGGGGTATCTAAATGCATGTGTAGTTAAAGTTCTATGGTAAATTTTGTTGCCAAGTTCAAAGGTGATTTGATGTATTTTTTTTCTTTACGTATAGAACAAATATAATTTTGTCCCTCTATACCTCAAATGTTTTTAAACAACCTCCATGTTCAATTGTCTTTCACCATTTTTTCTTCTTTTTTCATTTTTTCATTTTTTTTTCTTTTATTTATAATTTTTTTTTTCTTAACTCTTATTATTTTTTGCTAATGAATTGAAAGTTGAGTAGAAGATCTTCTTTGTGTAATGTAATGATCCTTCTAGTCATTTTGTAAATTTTACTTGCTTTCTATAGCTTACCCCTGCTTTCAACCTTTTTCGTGGATAATTTATAACTTGTGGGAATGAGTGACGTGATTTTTGAAATAATTTTTTTTTAATAAATAGAAGGGAAAAAGAGAATAAATTAAGAGTTCTTTTGTTTTTAATAAATAGAAGGGAAAAAGAGAAAGAGTTCTATATGTTTGTCGTTCTATTTGTCTGCCTGCCTGCCTATCTATCCATCCATCCATCTATCCATCCATCCATCCATCCATCCATTTATTTATATTATATTATATTATATTAAAAGCGGACACATTTTTATATTTAAGGGTTGTGAAATTTCCAAAGAGATAACTTTTTCGATGAGTTGTGACATTTTCAAAGTGTTGTGACTTTTCTACAAAGTTGTGACTTTTTTGAAGGGTTGTGACTTTCCAAAGAGTTGTGAATTTTCGATGAGTTGTGACATTTATTAAGGGTTGTGACTTTTTTTTTTTGATAAGGCACAATAAGCATTTTTCATACACTACCCTTTGTTGGCTATAAAATGAGGGGTTTCCTCAAATTTTTGAACTACAATTTCTTAATGCTTTTCATTGTTCTTCTTCTTCTTAAAACACTTAGTGTAGTATATTTTTTATATCTTATATTATATTTATTTGTTTATATTATATTAAAAGAAGACACCATTTTACGTTGAGTGGTTACGACTTTTCCAAAGACTTGTGACTTTTTCAATGAGTTATGACCTTTTCGAAAGGTTGTAACTTTTATGATAAGAAACAATATGTGCATGCTCCTAATACCTTTTGTTAACTATAAATAGAGGAGTTTCCTCACATTTTTAAATTATAATTTTTTTATGCTTATATTCTTCTCTTCTTAATAAAAACTCAAGTTTGATTTACAGACGTTGACAACTTCAAAGTTCACTGAAACTTGATCACTTCCTAACATGAATGTTAAATTAATATAACACTATGACTAAAAACATCCAATTTAGTATATATTCTATATTTTATATCAATATTTATTTATATTATATTACATTGAAAGTAAGAACTCCAACGAAACAATAATAACTAAGTAATGCACTTTGGAGAAGGGAGGATAAAGTATATTATTTAAGAGGTGTAACACATAGATATTAAGAGTTGCTAGCTAGCTTTCAGTAGTAATCATAAGAAAGTTTACATTCACTATTCATAGGAACTTATACTTTATCATTCATTTTATCTTAATTTTTTTATTTAATAATATTCACATTATTTTTCAAAATTGCGTACATGGTTTGATATTCACGTGCAGTGCACTCGAGTCAAAACTAGTATATACATATATATATATATATATATATAAAGTGCGAGGCTTAGCAATGCAAGAAATTTCTAACAACGTGATGGAACAAATTTCTAACTCCTCCATACATGTGACAAAAAAAACATCAACAAAAATAATTGTTGAAGGAAGAAGTGGAACTCTGTATAAAGTTAAGATCAATGGGGGTGAGTAGAAATAAATGCTTAGTTGTTGACCAAGAAAGAAAGAAATGAGAGTCTTTGGGCATTGCTTAAGCTAAGTCAGACTTGAAAGTTGGGACGAGTGTTATATAACTAGTGATTTACAAGTGTAAAGACCCGTGGGTTCGTTTTGGGAACTAAAGCTTCTTATTCAGTAAAAGACTCTTTCGGTAGGTTCTAAATGGATATAATGGAACTAATTGTTTATTGGAGTAATTTAATTGATGAGTAATATTAAATAAATTTTTTTGTTAATAGTTAATGGGTCAAGTCTAATATTTATTTAATACCTTATACCACTTGACCCATGTAATAACCCGTTACGTCATTTTGAGAACTTGGACTATTTTGACTCTTCCCGTAAAATTTTAGATGAAAATTTTGAACAATTTGGTAACTACGCTTATTTAATTGTCAGAAAATTTTAATAATTAATTTTATTAGAAAGTAATGGGCCAAGTCTGAAATCTATCCTATACCCTTTACCACTTGGCCCATAAAATTAAATTAAGTTAGTGGGTTTTGCCACTTTAAATACCTAATTACTTTATTTGGAAAAGGAAAAGGAAAAGAATTGTGGCAGAAAACTTCCCTTGCAGACGAACGTGAGAAGAAGAGAAAATAAAATTGTACTTCGAACTTCAGGTAAGCAAACAATTAGTGCACATTCTTAATTTTTCTATAGCTTTCTATGTACATGAAATATATGGTGCTCTATTTAAATTGGGTGGACAAGGAATTGAAATTGTTTTCTCTAATTACGCTGCCACTAGTGGAGGAATAAATTGAAGACTTGTGATAGTTGAATGTAAGGGTAATATTTAGGTAATGATAATTTAATAATTAGGATATAATAAGTGAGTGTGGGGCTAATCATTGACAGACAAGGATGTCTGCATAAATGGAACCTGTATATAGTTCCATTAGTTATTACTTTATCTTATTTCGTGGGTAAGGTTACAAGTGAGTAGCTATTGGCTTAAATTTTTTAATTTTCATATAGTTATTACTCTTTGAAGTTTTAATATGTGGATATAGGTAACAAATTTTTGGTGGTATTGTATTATATGAATATCATTAGATTCATGATATTTGGGGCTTAACTCTAGGCTTGAAATTTAACAAATATGCGTTTGACATATCAGTTGACACCAAAATTAGGAGCTTGATTATAGATTAGTGTAGGTTTGGGTCTAGGCTGGACATATATTAATATAGGTGTCTACAGACTCGTTTGTTTAAGAATATTTCATATTTGATAGATTGGGAACATTTAGAAGCTTTGCGAAAGGGAAAGGAAAAATCTAAAGGATTCGTGGCATATGTTCGGCATTCAAGGTATGTTAAGACTTTCAGACTTCGTTGAAGGACATTTTTCTAATTAAAGATTAAAAATGAAATAGACTATGGGTAAGGGCGAAAGATGGGGGTCTCTTACCAATGGTGTGACGGGCATTGGTACGAGTACCGGTGTTATAAAGGGAAGCTTATTACTATAGAATGTGGATTGTAATTCGAGAATGCCAAAGCACATGGGCATTAGCTGATGTATTGTTGATTTCTTCTGTGTGATTGTGTTTTTTTTTGGACCCGTAAATTTGTTATAACTGAGGTGATTACATATCATATTGATATTTGATTAATTGAGATGCATCATCATCTCTTTCATTGATATTATATTGTGCACATGCATTGACATGAGACTGAGTATAAGTTAGGCACATGGAGATCATCCGTGTCGGGGATTGTGAGATGTTAATATTAAAATTTGAGCACGTGGAGATCGTCCATTCGAAAATTGTTTGATTTTATGATAGACACGTGGAGATCATTTGTATCGGTATATGGAACTCGCTAGTCCCTCATTAGTCATAAACTGCCGATGTATTTCTGAGGATATCATGTATATACGGTTGACCCTCTTCTTCTGTAACGACTCGTAAAACGAATAAGTGAAACTAGAGCCTAACTTGTGTGTGTTGGAGTTTCGTGTGAGGTTTGAGGGTGTATAATGTTGTCCCGAGCCATGGTTGAGGGTTTTGGGTGTTAAACGTCAAGGTACGACTCCCCAAGGACCACCCTAGGGGTCCTTAAGGAGGACCCTTAGCCTAACCCCCAAGACCCCAAGGAAACTTGAAGGTTGCCAAAAGTATGGTGACCTACGGAGGGGGACCACGCCCCGTAGGTCCAACCACGACTCTTGGACCTGTTTTGTAGGTCATGGCCCCCAAAACCAAGCCTTAGCCACAAACCACGACTGACCAGGATGGGGTGTGACCCAATCCACGGTCCGTGGTTTGGTGTCGTGAGTCCCCACCTGGTTTGTTGTCTTGGTTCGGCCAAGGCAATGGTGGTTTGGTAAATTCCTCCCTTGGTTAGTTTAGTTCATGGACGGTTATTTTAGGTTAATTAAAGTATTTTAAGAGTATTACAAGTATTAAACTCTATTTTTCAACTCATTATTCAAAATCACAAAATAGAACCCACCTCTCTTCTCAAAAGTTCTCTCTATAGAAACCTCCATTGGAGGTGAAGACTTCAAGCTTCCAAGGTCAAATCTTCAAATTTTTCAAGGAATGTTCATGGATTTCTTCCATAAAAGGTATGGTGGTCTTCATCCTTGACTTAGTTTCTTTCAAGGAGCCAATTTTAAAAGTGATTTCAAATCTCCAATGTTTACCCAAAAACCCTAAATTTCAATCTATGCATGGGTTCGATTCTAAACGTTTTCCAAAGGCTTTATTGCATTGATTTATGAATGGATTGTGGATTTAAAGATTAATTAAGATGATTTCTACCTAGAACCCATGTTTTCCCCCAAATTCCTATGTTGTGATTTGTGATTGGGAATTGATTGATTATGAAGTATGTGAATTGTTTATGTGTTTATGGATATAGAATGTTGAAATTATGTTATTGATCTTGCCTAATTGCATTGATCTAAGGTGTGTGGGTGAATGTGATCCATGTCCTTGAAAGGCAAGGTATGAAGGTTAAGGTATGAATATGATGTGAAGGATATGTATGTGAATTCAATGATAGTATGATGATCATGTTTAGAATGCAATTGTGTTATGATTGAAGGCTTATTCTCAATTGACACTCATGAATGATGATGATAGAATGTGAAGAGTTTCTTCAATGTATTGTTGGATCTTGAATTGGTAGGCTTAAGACATCCCTTTTCTTGTATTGATGAATGTGTCTTTGACTTAATGAATATGAATCGATAGGCTTATGTCATTCCTTTCATAAATGATCTAATATAATGACGACTCTTGAATCGATAGGCTTATATCATTCCTTTCCTAATGAGTTAATGAACTAATAATGTACCTTGAATTGATAGGCTTATGGCATTCCTTTCATGTTTATACCAAATGTAATGATGAACCATGAATCGATAGGCTTATGTCGTTCTTTTCATGAGGATTCAAATGAGCTATTCTAATAATGAACCATGAATCGATAGGTTTATGGCATTCCTTTCATGTGTAATAATGTACTTTGGGTCGATAAGCTTATGTCATTCCTCTCAAGTACAATAATGTAATGTAAATGAAATACTCTATGGGAATGTAGGCTAAGCACAGAGTGGATATGGTAAGATGGAAACTCTCCCAATGTAAGGCTAGGGTTCCAATGAACATCTTCCTATCCCATAAACTATGTGCCCACATAGGTCCTAGCTAGTGGATCCACTTAAGTTAAATATTACCGGTTTATATTAGGCAAGTAGACCACCTTATTACGGTGTGGGGTTATATGACACTGGATTCCATGTCAAGCTCACATGGTCTATGTCGGTTAAACGCTTATTCCCATCATGTGAGATGTGCATTATGGTTTCTTGATGAGGTCTATGAAGTGTGGGTGGTAGTATGGGATGCCATCTATGCATTGCACAAGTAGGCTTTGAGAGGGTCATAGTGAGTTCTCTAAGTCTTAATGGCTAATGTATGAATGTGTCCTAAATGAAGCAAATGAAAAATGTTGACTCATATATGCTTAAATGTAAAGATGCATACTATACTTGGATTGTATTATGAGTTACTTCCTTGTTATGACTTATTGTATATGAATGTGCCTTGCCTATGGTGACTTTAAAGGAGTACTTAGTGTGAGTAGTAGTATGGGATGCTACTTGCACATTGCACAAGTATGACTTAGAGTTGTCTTAGGTGATAGTCCTTATGTGATGATATGACTTATGTAATGTTTATACCTCTTATGTATGAGTATTGTATGAAGATGGAAATGTTGAATGGTAAGTTCACTTTTGGTGACTTTAATGTGGTACTTTAGTGTGGATAGTGGTATGGGACGCTATCCATACATTGCACAAGGTATAGCATGAGGGTTACTCGAGGTGAAGGCTTAATGTGAAGGTAATGGGTTATATGTTGATTATATCTCTATTGTGAGAAATGACTTGTATGTTGGTTATGTTTGAATATTTCACCTCTTATGCTTATGTTCATGAAGTTTTATGAAAATGGCATGAAAACATGACTTTCAAATAAAATGTCCGTTTTAAACATGGTTTTTGCATGGCTATCATACTTAGTACTTAATTGTGCTAACCCATTCTTCTCCATGTTTTACTACAAGTGTAGGTTCCGGCAAGTGAGTTGCTTTCTCTCTAGATCAAGGACTTGGATTTGAGATTCTCCAAGACTTAGTGGTATGTCCTTATAGATCGAGGACAAGTACTTGATGTTTCCATTTCTTTCATGTAAAAAACTATTGTTAGACTTTTCGATTGTAAAGGGCCGTGACCCTACTTATGTTTAGGATGTTGTTTTTAGATGGCCATGTGAGACAATAGACTTCTGCTGTGTTTTTCAAAGTGTTTTAAATGAGTATTTTGATTGTATGATTTTAAATAAAGTTTTAATTCCGTACTATTTTTTATTATCGAATGCAATGAAATGCTATGAGGCTTGTATGAGACCCCTTCGGGGTCGAGTACGCTGTGTCGCATCTAGGGGCTAGCCTTGGGTCGTGAAAAACATTGTTTTAGAGCATAAGATTTTGGAAATGGTTTTTAGGGTTGATGTCTCACAAGCCACGTCTAGTAGAGTCTTGTTCATCAGTGTGAGTCGTGACACATCTATGAGTGAGAGGCTATAGGGCGTTAGGAAGTTACACTTCTTTCATTATTCTTGAAGTCGTGCCATAGAGTTTAACTCTAGAATGTCTTTCTCTTATTCCTTATCCGATGGTCTTTAGGGTATGACCATTTGAAAAGGCTTATGCTAGAAGGAGTGAGGGAGAAGGTTGGTTGTGATGCCAATTATGGCTATGTGACTTGTTAGATTTTGAGGTGATAGATTGTAATGTTGTCCTTAGTATGAATGGGTTGCTTTATGGTTATGCATAGATGATGGTAGAACCCATCTTAGTTATGATGAGTTTTGAGGTATGTTGAAAGATTTGATGAATGAGGTGCCTTAGAAATGTTTTGATGGGATGAGTGAGTAGACTTCTCTAAGAAGGGTAGAAGTTTAACTCACCTTGGTTTAGAATCATCTTGTGTGATGAGTGTGAAGGTTTGGTGATGACTTTCTCCGACCTTAGAATGGAAAGAAGTGAAGTTTAAAAGAGCTTGTTTAGGCTTACTCCCAAGTGGGGGATAATGGGCATAAATGGTAAGGTCATTGAGTGTCTTTGATGTTCATGAGTTAAGATTGCTTGATATTCTCACCTTAAGAGGTGTAGTGAGTTTGAGGAGTTTATACCCGATGTGGTAGACTCATATGAGACCTTGATTGGTGTTGGTAAGGTTGTTTGTGAGCAAGAGTTGCTTAATGAAGACCTTCCTAGTTTAAAGGCACTGATAAGTGATAGTTCCTTAAAGATTGTGAATGTTGTGTTGAGGTTCCTATGTTGTTTTCATGTTAGCCTTAGTTGGGTTTTCCCCTAAGTGGGGGATATTATGTTGAATAGTAAGGTTGTTGAGAGTTTTGATATCCTTATCTCTTTCCTAAATGCGCATGAAGATATTAAAAAAAATTAAATTTATAAAATCATACACATGTCATTTTCTATAGGTCAAGATATAATTAGTATTTTAAATATTATTTTATTGATATATTAACTTTTTAAAAAATATGTGAATTTTTTTTATGGCACAAAAAATTAATTTTTTTTTCTTTATTTTGTTGTCTTCCCCAATAAAGCTTCTTCTCCATTGAAGCATCACCGCTTCCTTCATCTTCATCTTCATCTTCAACTTTGTTCACTACTTCCATTTTACCAATCCTTTAGTAATCCATAAAATCCAACACCAATATCTTTTATTGACGTCAATTTCACAAATATAACAATTTACATAAATTTTGAATGACCTGTTTTTATTTTTATTTTTAATTTCCACAAGACAAATTCGAGGTGGGGGAGAGGGGAGGGATTCGAAGAAGAAAATATGGTATTGTAGTAGTTCTTCTCTAAAGTTTTTTTTTTTTTTAATTTTTTGAGTGATCCATTTATATTTTTTTAGTTCTCACAAGGCAGGTCAAAAGAGGGGAAAGGGAGGAGAGGAGAGAGGAGGAATTCGAAGAACTTAATGTTGTATTGTAATGGTTCTTCTCTAAAGCTATATTTTTTTTAAAATAAATTGCGAAGAGGCAGAAAAAAGAGCAGTGAAGGGATAGAAATGATGAAGAAGAAAGAAGTGAGGGGGAGGGGAAATAAAAATGGGTCTTTGATTTTAGAAAATGTATTTTTAATTAATTAATTAGTGTAACGTAATTTTAAAAAGTGTTAAAGAAAAAAATGATGAATATACAAAAAGAAATAAATAAAAGTAATTAAGTGGTGGTGACATGGCTATGTTGTGGCGCTTACATGGCTATGATGTGGCAGGTGAGAGTGGTATTATATTCATTTCAAAGTTGATAAGGGGTATCTAAATGCATGTGTAGTTAAAGTTCTAAGGTAAATTTTGTTGCCAAGTTTAAAGGTGATTTGATGTATTTTTTTCTTTATGTATAGAACAAATATAATTTTGTCCCTCTATACCTCAAATGTTTTTAAACAACTTCCATGTTCATTAATTATCTTTCACCATTTTTTCTTCTTTTTTAAGTTTTTTTATTTTTCTTTTATTTACAATTTTTTCCTTTTTTTTTTCTCAACTCTTATTATTTTTTGCTAATTAATTGAAAGTTGAGTAGAAGATCTTCTGTAACATCTCGCAAATTGAAATAGCTAGGAAGAAGCTAAGAACTGGAAATAGTCATTTTTGGAAGTAATGAAAAATCTGGAAAATTGTTTAAGTTAGGAAAACTGAATTTTTGGTCAACTTCAAACGACCATAACTCGTAGCTCAGGATGAGTTAGGTGTAGATCTAGATATGGTTAGAAGGCTCTTGGAATGATCTTTCCAACGCCGCCAAGTTTGCATGATTCCGAGTTTGTATGAGTAAGTTAATCCCTTTGGAAGTAGGGCTATTGAATTAAGGAAATGTCCAATCCGGATTTTTAAAGGTTATTTTAGTCTTTTCATGGCCCTATTATTTTAATCCATTTTTAGGAGTTTAATATGGGTCAAATCAGATTTTAGTCAGTTTTAGAATGTGGAATTTCACGCTAGGGCTAAGGAGAAGAGAAAAGAAGGAGGAAGGGCAAGATTCTTCAAGATCGATCAAGATAGTTGGGATTTTCGCCAAGGGTTTATTCCTACCAGGTATGTGAGGCTTCCATAACGTTGGGATTTATTTATTTCAGTTGGATTCGTCCTAAAGGAGTTTGAATATTGATGATCTTGATACCTATTCTTGAATTCATATATTGTTCTTGAATTTGACTGAGTTGGGAAGTTTCTGAAATTGTTACGTCGTATTATAGAGTCGTTTCGAGTTAGGTTCTTAGGTACATTTGTTGGGTATATGTATCTAAAAGTAATTTTAAAAAAAAGAACCGAGTTTGGGTGAATTGGGGCTAGAAAACGAAGAAGAAATTTCGTCGAACAAAATCGAGCAGTGGTGGCGCATCGCGGAGCTGGTTCCCAGAATTGGGAATTTTCGTTTCGCGTCGCAGAGCCGTCACAGAGTCTTCTGCCTCAAAAGTCGTTTTCGAAACTAAATTTTAAAAGCTGCTTAAAGTTGAAAGTTAAGTGCTAAGTTGAAGAAAAAAGGATTAATATTTAATTTTGGTCTTTTCTCACGTTTGGCCATCATATATCATTCCTAAACATCATGAGATCTTTCCAATCACAAATACAATTCCTTGAATCCATAATTCAATTCAAGGACCAGTTAAGAGTTAAGTCAAGAGCAGTTAAGATCAAAGTCGAGAGTCAAGTTAATGGAAGTCCTTCAAAGTTTTCAAAAGTCTTTTATAAAT
>NW_006239157.1:899689-900064 GCF_000226075.1 Solanum tuberosum
GATCAGATCTTTTGCTCCATTTTTCACTTGCAAAATTTTCAGATTTCTTAAGTTTCTCTAAGGTCTGTCTTGGCTTCAATCAGCAGCCCTAAAACACACTACACCATTTTAGGTCTACAGCCACAAAACATAAAGAGCTAGTATCATATTTTGGAAGTAGTATTGAGCACCGATATGGGGGAGCGTTCAGAGAACCCACATCACCCATAAACCATGTAGCCATCATGGGTAGAAAACTGAAAACTGTTTAGATGAATCTTTTTCGCATAGACTAGTGGATCCACTTAGTAGTTCAGGTCTTGTACCTGTGGCAAGGTATAGGATGCGCTGGCAGCATAAGGAAGATCGTTGTATCATCACAATAGCTCTTATGTG
>NW_006239157.1:900238-902331 GCF_000226075.1 Solanum tuberosum
AAAAAAATTAAACATTAATAAATCATAAAACATTAAGAGAAAAACACGCTTCTCTTTCACTGAAGAACTGATCGAGCTGAAGAGAGCTGAAGACGTTGTCTGAAGAACCAAAGAGCTAGATGTACCGATTCTCTTCTCCGATTCCAATTTCGTCAAGCGTAAGTACGATTCTCTTCTACGATACCGATTTCGTCAAGCTAAGTACTAAAAATAGTCTTCTTGTTATTGATTGAATTTTTGTTTTGTGTTTAGAAGAGGGGAATAAGAAGGAATTGATTACTTTGGGGTTGTTGGAAAGATGAACTGAAGCTAAGTCTCTCTGTGTCACACTTTTCTCTCAGATTTCTCGTTGCCAAACTCTATTTCAGAAAGATTTATGGCGGAAGAGCTGAAGTGCTGAAGAGAATCTCGCTGAAGAATACGATTTCCATCATAGTTCTTGCTGAAGAACACGATTTTGTTGGACTAGGGTTTATCAGGTAAGAATTCTATCTTTGAAAGTCTAAATTTTAGCTTTAGGATTTTTCTATTCTTGTATTTTTTATATGATTTTTGGGAGTCTAGCTCATATTTTAGCTTCATTAGTTGATTTTTGGGAGTGTAGCTCATATTTTAGCTTCATCAATTTAGTCTTTGCCCTGAGTATTAATCACTAAATAAGTATAAATGGGATGATTCTTCACTTCAGAATTTCCTTTTTATTAGGCTTATAAGCTGATTATGGCTGAAATTGTCCATGATAGTTTCGAAGTTTGAGTTCATGTAATCAATTTTGAACTCTTACAGTGGATATGCTTTGAGTTCAAACATGTAGCTAACCAATACATTACATGATAGTTTAGAAGTTTGATTCTTCACTTCATGTAATCGATTTTGAATCTCCTAAATTAGAAGTTTGACTCATTTATTTAGTGATTTAAATTCGCTAATACCTATAGATGAGGGAAATACAACTTAACCGTTGCTCCAGATAGACTCCCCTTCAAATCAGTGCACTACACTTTCATTTTTCAATTTCTGCATCCACTGACAAAAAAAACAGAACTACTACATAGAAGTGAAAAGTTGAGAGGGAAAAAAGAAGAAGAAAAACAGAGTATTTTTCTTCTTCTTAGATTATTCTTTGTTTTTGTAAAGATTGTAATTGCTGTTTTTTGATTAAAAAGAAAATTGATTCTGGTCGGTTCAAAAAAAGTTCCATAATTTATTGTTTTAGAGACAGCTTGTTGATTCTTCTCAATTATAATAGTTATGTTCTTTCCTCAGTTTTCATATGTTTGGTATACTAGTAGTTGTTCACAACATTCATTACTCATATGGGTTGGTGTCCCTTTTTTATTTTTATTTTGTGTGTGAATGTGAGTTGGTTTCTTTATAATAAAGTTTCATTCTTTGAATTTTTCTTTTATTTGATTTTACTGTGTAATTGCTTTTTCTGTTTCAGATCTATTTTATGCATTAAGAACAAATAAAATAACCATTCAAGGAAAGAACTTCCATATGGTCTAGTAGTTGCCTTTGTTTAAGCTTAGACAGATAAAAGGAAATCCCCTAATGTTTTTTTTTGTCTTCGTTGAAATTTGAACCTGAGACATCGTGATTGTCAGGATGCGTATTTGTTGTTATGATGGTGGTTTCTGAAGTCATTTTCTGTGTATTTTAGTGTCGTTTTCTTTATATTGCTGTTATACAGTATAAACAACTTTAATAGAGATGAAGTAAAAAGAGGAAAATAATTGGATAAATATGAAGTTTGTCATCTCCATTTGGCATCTCCATTTTTCTAAGAAATAGCTACCCTTAGCAGTAGAGGGTATTGTTGGTATGTGTAGTATTTATGAATAATGTCCAGTCTGTGACTCCATTTGGAGAGGTAGTCAGCTGTTTAGTTTGCTTTTCTTTCTTCCTACTTATTTTCTAATGATCATGTATTTTGTGAAAAGTTTGGTTCTTGGTATCCTCATGCTCTGTTGTTTAGTGCTTATGTTTTCAAAACTGATTTGTTTTTGCTTTTCTTGAGCCGAGGGTCTATCAGAAACAGTCTATGGGTATGTTTTTGTTGGTTCTTGGTACCCTATATCAATATGATTGAA
>NW_006239157.1:902431-915659 GCF_000226075.1 Solanum tuberosum
AAGGAAAAGGAAAAGAATTGTGGCAGAAAACTTCCCTTGCAGACGAACGTGAGAAGAAGAGAAAATAAAATTGTACTTCGAACTTCAGGTAAGCAAACAATTAGTGCACATTCTTAATTTTTCTATAGCTTTCTATGTACATGAAATATATGGTGCTCTATTTAAATTGGGTGGACAAGGAATTGAAATTGTTTTCTCTAATTACGCTGCCACTAGTGGAGGAATAAATTGAAGACTTGTGATAGTTGAATGTAAGGGTAATATTTAGGTAATGATAATTTAATAATTAGGATATAATGAGTGAGTGTGGGGCTAATCATTGACAGACAAGGATGTCTGCATAAATGGAACCTGTATATAGTTCCATTAGTTATTACTTTATCTTATTTCGTGGGGTAAGGTTACAAGTGAGTAGCTATTGGCTTAAATTTTTTAATTTTCTTATAGTTATTACTCTTTGAAGTTTTAATATGTGGATATAGGTAACAAATTTTTGGTGGTATTGTATTATATGAATATCATTAGATTCATGATATTTGGGGATTAAATCTAAGCTTGAAATTTAACAAATATGCGTTTGACATATCAGTTGACACCAAAATTAGGAGCTTCATTATAGATTAGTGTAGGTTTGGGTCTAGGCTATACATATATTAATATAGGTGTCTACGGACTCGTTTGTTTAAGAATATTTCATATTTGATAGATTGGGAACGTTCGGAAGTTTTGCGAAAGGGAAAGGAAAAATCTAAAGGATTCGTGGCACATGTTCGGCATTCAAGGTATGTTAAGACTTTCAGACTTCGTTGAAGGACATTTTTCTAATTAAAGATTAAAAATGAAATAGACCATGGGTAAGGGCGAAAGATGAGGGTCTCGTACCAATGGTGTGACGGGCATTGGTACGAGTACCAGTGTTATAAAAGGAAAGCTTATTACTATAGAATGTGGATTGTAATCCGAGAATGCCAAAGCACATGGGCATTAACTGATGTATTGTTGATTTCTTCTGTGTGATTGTGTTTTTTTTGGTCCCATAAATTTGTTATAGCTGAGGTGATTACATATCATATTGATATTTGATTGATTGAGATGCATCATCATCCCTTTTCATTGATATTATATTGTGCACATGTATTGACATGAGACTGAGTATAAGTTAGGCACGTGGAGATCATCCGTGCCGGGGATTGTGAGATGTTAAGATTAAAATTTGAGCACGTGGAGATCGTCTGTGCGAAAATTGTTTGATTTTATGATAGTGCGTTGAGATCGTCCGCACAGACAGGTAGAGATCGTTTGTATCGGTATATGGAACTCGCTAGTCCCCTATGGGTCATAAACTCTCGATGTATTTCCGAGGATATCATGTATATACGGTTGACCCTCTTCTTCTATAAAGACCCGTAAAACGAATAAGTGAAACTAGAGCCTAACTTGTGTGTGTTGGATTTTGGTGTGAGGTTTGAGGGTGTATAATGTTGTCCCGAGCCATGGTTGAGGGGTTTAGGGGTTAAACGTCAAGGTACGACTCCCCAAGGACCACCCTAGGGTTCCTTGGGGAGAACCCTTAGCCTAACCCTCAAGACCCCAAGGAAATTTGAAGGTTGCCAAAAGTGTGGTGACCTACGGAGAGGGACCACACCCCGTAGGTCCAACCACGATTCGTGGACCTGTTTCGTAGGTCATGGCCCCCAAAACCAAGCCTCAGCCACAAACTACAGCTGACCAGGACGGGGCGTGACCCAATCCACGGTCCATGGTTTGGTGTCGTGAGTCCCCACCTGGTTTGCTGTCTTGGTTCGGCCAAGGCAAGGGTGGTTTGGTAAATTACTCCCTTGGTTAGTTTAGTTCATGGACGGTTATTTTAGGTTAATTAAAGTATTTTAAGAGTATTAAAAGTATTAAACTCTATTTTTCAACTCATTATTCACAATCACAAAATAGAACCCACCTCTCTTCTCAAAAGTTCTCTCTCTAGAAACCTCCATTAGAGGTGTAGACTTCAAGCTTCCAAGGTCAAATCTTCAAGTTTTTCAATAAAATTTTCGTGGATTTATTCCATAAAAGGTATGGTGGTCTTTATCCTTGACTTAGTTTCTTTCAAGGAGCCAATTTCAAAAGTTATTTCAAATCTCCAATGTTTACCCAAAAACTCTAGATTTCAATCTATGCATGGGTTCGATTCTAAATGTTTTTGAAAGGATTTATTGCATTGATTTATTAATGAATTGTGGATTTAAAGATGAATTAAGACGATTTCTTCCTAGAACCCATGTTTCCCCCCAAATTCCTATGTTGTGATTTGTGATTGGGAATTGATTGATTATGAAGTATGTGAATTGTTTATGTGTATATGGATATAGAATGTTGAAATTATGTTATTGCTCTTGCCTAATTGTATTGATCTAAGGTGTGTGGGTGAGTGTGATTCATGGCCTTGAAAGGCAAGGTATGAAGGTTAAGGTATGAATATGATGTGAATGATATGTATGTGAATTCAATGATAGTATGATGATCATGTTTAGAATACAATTGTGTTATGATTGAAGGCTTATTCTCAATTGACACTCATGAATGATGATGATAGAATGTGAAGAGTTTCTTCAATGTATTGTTGGATTTTGAATTGGTAGGCTTAAGGCATCCTTTTTCTTGTATTGATGAATGTGTCTTTAACTTAATGAATATGAATCGATAGGTGTATGTCATTCCTTTCATATATGATCTAATGTAATGATGACTCTTGAATTGATATGCTTATGGCATTCCTTTCCTAATGAGTTAATGAACTAATGTACCTTGAATCGATAGGCTTATGACATTCCTTTCATGTGTATACCAAACGTAATGATAAACCATGAATCGATAGGCTTGTATCATTCTTTTCATGAGGATTCGAATGAGCTATCCTAATAATGAACCATGAATCGATAGGCTTATGACATTCCTTTCATGTGTAATAATGTATTTTGGGTTGATAGGCTTATGGAATTCCTCTCAAGTACAATAATGTAATGTGAATTTTCACTTTATGGGAATGTATGCTAAGCACCGAATGGATATGGTAAGATGGAAACTCTCCCAATGTTAGGCTAGGGTTCCAATGAACATATTCCTATCTCATAAATTATGTGCCCACTTAGGTCCTAGCTAGTGGATCCACTTAAGCTAAATATTACCGGTCTTACCTTAGGCAAGTAGACCACCTTTTTACTGTGTGGGGTTATATGACACCGGATTCCATGACAAGCTCACATGGTCTATGTCGGTTAAACGCTTATTCCCATCATGTGAGATGTGCATTATGGTTTCTTGATGAGTTCTATGAAGTGTGGATGGTAGTATATGATGCCATCCATACATTGCACGAGTAGGCTTTGAGAGGGTCATAGTGAGTTCTCTAAGTCTTAATGGCTAATGGATGAATGTGTCCTAAATGAAGCAAATGAAGAATGTTGACTCTTATATGCTTAAGTGTAAAGATGCATGCTATACTTGGATTGTATTATGAGTTACTTCCTTGTTATGACTTATTGTATATGAATGTGCCTTGCATATGGTGACTTTAAAGGAGTACTTAGTATGATTAGTAGTATGGGATGCTACTTGCACATTGCACAAGTTTGACTTAGAGTTGTCTTAGGTGATGGTCCTTATGTGATGATATGACTTATGTAATGTTTATGCCTCTTATGTATGATTATTGTATGAAGATGGAAAGGTTGAATGGTAAGTTCACTTTTGGTGACTTTAATGTGGTACTTTTGTGTGGATGGTGGTATGAGACGCTATCCATACATTGCACAAGGTATAGCATGAGGGTTACTTGAGGTGAAGGCTTAATGTGAAGGTAATGGGTTATATGTCTATTATGTCTCTATTGTGAGAAATGACTTATATGTTGGTTATGTTTGAATATTATGCCTCTTATGCTTATGTTCATGAAGTTTTATCAAAATGGCATGAGAGCATGACTTTCAAATAAAATGTTCGTTTTAAGCATGGTTTTTGCATGGCTATCATACTTAGTACTTAATTATGCTAACCCATTCTTCTCCATGTTTTACTATAAGTGTAGGTTCCGGTAAGTGAGTTGCTTTCTCTCTAGATCAAGGACTTGGATTTGAGATTCTCCAAGACTTAGTGGTATGTCCTCATAGATCGAGGACAAGTACTTACTGTTTCCATTTCTTTTATGTAAAAGACTATTGTTAGGCTTTTCGATTGTAAAGGGCCATGACCTTACTTATGTTTCAGATGTTGTTTTTAGATGGCCATGTGAAACAATAGACTTCCGCTGTGTTTTTCAAAGTGTTTTAAATGAGTATTTTGATTGTATGGTTTTAAATAAAGTTTTAATTTTGTACTATTTTCTATTATCGAATGCAATGAAATGCTATGAGGCTTGTATGAGACCCCTTTAGGGTCGAGTACGCCGTGTAGCATCTAGGGGTTAGCCTTAGGTCGTGACATCTTCAGCATCATCTTCTTCTTCTTCCTAGAGAGAGAATTTTTGAGAGGGAATTGGGTTTCTTTTGGGGATTTAGAAATAATGATTTGGAATGACTTAATTAAGGGTATAAAGTCTTTATATAGGTGGTCTAAATTAGGGTAAAATGACACCACTTAATCCCTAATTAATTCCGGAAAGTTCCACTAACCCCTCATTTAACCGCCTAAGACCAACACACTGCCTCACCCACAAGACCACACCCATGGGTGGACCCACGGGGTGTGCTGGTCAATCATGAGTTGTGGTTTGTGGGTCTTCATTTGGGCCCTTAACCTACGAAGACAACCACATGGCGTGGACCCATCCATGAGGCGTGAGTCCTGCCTGTGGTTACTGCCTTGGACAGATTTCATGGAGGGCTCACCCATGTTGCCCACCTATGGGCATGGTTCCATCCATGGGGCGTGGATGGCCTCGTGGGTGGCACTATTTTGGGTAGTTCTAGGGTCTTCCTGAAGGACTCATGGTTGGTCCTTGGGGGTCATACCTTGACGTTCTAACACGAAAGCCTGTATTTTTGGTACGGGGAGGTACATTCATGACTCTAACCCTCACATCAAGATCTAGTTTAGCCTACTAGTTTCCGGGGTGTTACACTATCAATCATTAATTCTACTCTAATACCTCTTTCTCAAGCAAGCATAGAGAGCTAAGCTAGAACCGAATTTGCAACTTCAGTTCATCAATTAAAACCCGAAAAAACAATTGAACACATTTCCAAACAACATTAAATTCAGCAATTAACTATACCCATTAGCTAATTAATGCATTCGACTACATGATCACACCCCTTAGGTAAGGATTTTTAGCCAAAAATAGCAAAGAGTGAGAAATCGTTACCAAAAAGATTGTCCATCCAAATTGTTAACAATCTGTAATACCCAATGCTAGAATTAAAGCTGGAATCCTAAAACCTCAAATCCGAGATCCAAATGTTCTCCAAGATGTTCGACAATGTAAAAAAAGTAAAAGCTCTCAAAATTTGGGGAATACACACTCTATTAGTCGGGAATACACACTCAAAAACATAGAAATACACACTACTTGTAGACATTCATGTTGTCCTGATCAATATTGGGTTTTACTTGAGGACAAGCAAATGTTTAAGTTAGGGGTGTTGATGAGTCGGGAAGTTCGACTCATTTAGGGCTTATTATTCAATGAATTAGTGTCCTCAATACCTATTTTGTGCTCATAAGTGATGTTAATGTGTTTATATGCAACAATGAAGGCTTAAGAACAAGGCAAGGCCATTATTTTGTGAAAAGGAAAGAAAAAGTTGGAAAACCTGAAGAAATGAAAAGTTGGAGATCGCAAAAGCCACTCGATGACTTTCCGCGTGAGCCTCCTGCTCGCCAAAAATTCCAGCGAAGTAGCCCATGTACCAAGCCAACTTGGCGAGCAAAAGATGATTCTGTGATGCGTCGAATGGATCGATGATCACGACCCAGCTCGCCTAATCTTCTAGAACAATTTGATGTAGGAACCAAGACAATAAGGTGAGAAGAAGTGCAACTCGGCAGATTGCCGAGTCCATCGATGATCCTGACTAACTTCAACGAGTGGATTCCATCTTGATGAAAAAAATATATTAAGAGAACATGCAACTATCTAGGCCTAGAGGCCTTTGGGAGTTCTTTCTTTCACTCTTAGCTTACGTATTGAATTGTTGCATGGGGGACAGTCCCATATTTTAAGTGTGGGGTGGGGGAATGAATTCCTTGTTTTTACTGCTTTATTGAGTCTTTACATTTTCTTTAGGATGGGTTCCTTGGCTTTTGTTTTTGGTTCTTTTTTCTGAGGATAGTCCCTTTGAACCGAGTGTCTTTTATTTTTTAGGAATAAGTTTTCTTTTAATTTTTTTTAGAGAAAAGAAAAGGCCCTTTTGATGGTGTGATACTTGCTATTTAGGCCTAATTTTTGAGTAGTACTTTCTTGGGAATGCTTGATTGATAAGGAAATTGCAGACTCTTTGACACCTAAGCTCATGGTTGTGACTTTGTGTATATATAACTTATTTTATTTTGTTTTTTGTTTTGATTCTTTCTCTCTTAGAAGTGGAATTGATCCATCTTGATTGATACTTGTGCCATGTGTGGAGATAATTTGTATATTCTATGTTTTACATCTTAGTCTAGAACTTGCCCTGCATGTTATTGAAGCGAAATAAAAAGTGTTGCTTTGTTTAGGAAATGATAATAGGCTATCTGTGTTTTGTCTTGTAAATTTAGCTTTTTCAGATACATATCACTAGTAGCCCCTTTGAGCCTGTAGCTTTTTATCGGTAGCCATATTTTTGCCTTGACATTTTTGTTGAATCCCTCATTTTTGCACCCTGCTTCCTTGAGCACTGTAGCATAGACTTATTATAATTTTTAAATCTAAAGAAAAAGGGATGGTTGAGTGAAAAAGGTAATCAATGATAGCTACAAAAGTGATTAGAAAGCCCTCTTTGAAAGAATGTGACATGAAAAAGAAAAAAGAAAAAAAAGTGAAAAACAAAATTTTCAAAAAAATATTCTTTGGAAAAAAAGATGATTGAAGCAAAAAAAATGCTCTCTTCTCTCTCATGCAAACCCTAACCCAAATCGCCCAGTAACACCTATGGCCACTCCGGCCACTGGCCAGTCGTTTTTGGCGACTGGTCAGACAGTCCCTTTAACGCTCAATGAACACTTCTCCAACCTTACACGTCTATCCAATCCCAATTGTGGCATTAAAGATCCTAATACTCTGCCTAGCGAACCTGTCGTGCATAATGATGATACAATCAGATTTAAGGAATGAAAGTATGCAGCTTTGCTAAAACCTAGTTGTATGAATGTAGTTGATTCAAACAAAGGACTCCCATCAGTACCTTTCATGAAACCTACGTTTAACAATGGTATTCCTCGGGTTACTTGGATGGAAGAAGAAGTAACATATATGAACATTATGGAGAATCTGCAATATGTTGTGATAGGAAAGTTCTCTTATGGGTGCCTTGAGCTAGATGAGTTGAGAAGGATTATCCCTAAGCAATGCAATATAAAAGGAGCATGTCAAATAGGTTTGCTGCGACATAGGCATGTTTTGATGATATTCGAATTGTTTGAAGACTTTGTGAACATGATGTCCAAACCGTCCTATTACATTACTTATAATGCAGGATTATACTATCTAATGAGACCCTTGATTTATGATGAGAAGTTCAGAATTGGTGATGAAACATCATAGGCTATGGCATGGATATCCTTCCCTGATCTTTGGCCTATTTTTCTTTGGGATACAAGCTATTTTTTCATTGGCATCAGCAGTGGGTAAACCAATTTAGTTAGAACGACTACTATCAACAAAACTAGACCTAGTTGTGCTAGGGTTAAGGTCCAACTGGACTTATTAGGTGATATTCCTAAGTTTATGGAATTGGATATTGAGAATGAAGAGACAATCTCGTAAAGGGTGGAAAAGGTGAAAGTGGTTTATGATATGCTCCCTAAATATTATAAAAGATGCAAATTACAAGGACCAAATGAGGAAGAATGTATAATCCTACATCCTGAATTGAGAAAGCAAGAACATAATGCAGATATGGAATTGAAGGACAAAGAATTGAGCAAGCCATCAAGGTTCCTTACAAAACAATGGAACCCTACAAACAAACAGAAGATTCATCAGAAACACTTATAAGGAGGTTACTACTGCAGACTTGGAACTAGAGAAGGATGTTATTATGACTAACAACTCATTTAATACTCTTAATGAAGAACAAGATGAAGGAGAAAAGAATAAATGGGAGGTGGGGGGGGGGGGAATGAATACAAAAAAATGGATTACAAATTCTTTCTACAAAAATACAAACACAATAGGTGATCAAGGTATAAATAACAGTGCAACAAATATCATGGCAGGGGTGATGAAGTCCAACAATGTGCTGCCTTCTCAGGAGCCTGAGGATCTAGATAAAGGTCTGGTAATTCACACAGACCTACAAAATACAGAGAAGGTCAACAATGATAATGAAGAACAACTTAATGAATGTATACAAGGGTTGCAGATCAACAACAAAATGGTCTAGTGATAGACAGGGATGAAGTTGAAAATCAAAGTGATCATGCACAAGTTGTAAATAATGCAAGAGGTTCCTCTCAAGGGAAATCAAAGAAGAAGAAGGGTAAGCCTCAAGGGGAAAAGTCTACTAGGACTAACCCTATAAGGTCTGATAGAGCTATGTTGAAATGATCTTTAAAGCAATAATATGGAATATTAGATCTAATCATTCTTTCCATAGAGTACAAATGCTTCATAGACATCATAAATTTGATTTGGTTGCCTTAATGGAACCTTTTCAAGAGATTAGGTAAATTCAACAGTTTAAAAGGAGATTAGGCATGGCTTATGCAAATTATAACATTAATGAGAAGATTTGGTTGTTTGTCAAGGAGGATATTCAGGTGGAGGTTGTTTCTGATTCTGAACAACAATTGACTATTAAAATATTATTCCCTAATGGGCATCAGATGGTCAGTACTCTTGTCTATGCTAAATGTACAGTTGCTGAAATACTTCCATTATGGGAGGTTATGTATGCAATTGGGAAAAATATGAATTTTCCCTAGTTTGTTGGAGGGGACTTTAATGTTATTATGGATGCAGAAGAAAAGATAGGTGGTCTACCTGTCTATCCAAATGAGGTGAAGGATTTTGCTTTTTGTATCAATTCTTGTGAACTATTTGATATTAAATTCAAAGGTAGCCCTTTCACTTGGTGGAATGGGAGGTCTGATGGTGAATGTATGTTTAAAAGATTAGACAGGGTTGTGGGTAATCAGGCTTTTCTGGAAAGATTGGGTCATGTGGATTTTGAACATCTGGCTAGGACAAGGTCAGATCATGCTCCTATGTTGTTATGTTGTGGGGTTCAGACTTTCGATGTCCACAATCCTTTTAGATTCCTTATTTTTTGGTCTGAAAAGGAAGGGTTCAAAGAGCTAATTAGGCAGAATTAGGTTGCTGATCACTCTGATGAAGTGTTTGTTAATTTAAAGATCAAAATGAAGAAGACTAAACTAGCTCTTTCTAAGTGGAGCAGGGAAGTTCTTGGGGATATTTTCAAACAATTAATTGTAAGGGAGGAAATTCTGAAAATCAAAGAAATTTTTTTCGAGGATATTCCTACTGCTACTAGCAGAACTATTCTAAATAGAGCTCAAGCATAATATACAAAATACTTGAAGTTTGAAGAAGATTTCTGGAGACAAAAGTCTGGGATGCAATGGTTTATTGAAGGAGATAGGAACACCAAATTCTTCCACAACATTGTAAAAGGTAGAAGGAGAAGATTAGAAATCTCCAAAATACAGAAAGTTGATGGTTCATGGGCTGAAGGCAGTGAGGTTGGGGAAGAGGATGTCAAATTCTATCAAGATCAATTTTCCTGTGATAAGCAGGAGTCTAATTTATCCCTTGTGGACTTAATTCCCTCTTTGATTAAGGAGGAAGATAATGAAATACTAAATAGGATTCCCACTTCTGAGGAGGTTAAAAAAGTGGTATTTGAACTTAATGGGAATAGTACAAGTGGACCTGATGGACTGACTGGGCACTTCTATCAGGTTTGCTGGCATATAGTAGGTGATGATATTATGATGGTGGTGATTGATTTTTTTAAAGGATGATGCTCCCAAAATCCATCACTCATACAAACCTTGTGTTGATTCCTAAGAAAGATAAGGTGCCTTCATTTTCTGATCTACGGCCTATCAGTCTTAGCAACTTTATTAACAAAGTTATTTCCAAAGTTGTTCATGATAGACTGGAAGTATTCTTACCTTCTCTTATTTCTTCTAATCAATGCGGATTTGTCAAAGGATGAAGTATTATAGAAAATGTCCTACTTGCTCAGGAGATCATTGTGGATATCAGGAAGAGAAGTAAAGCTAATAATGTGGTGTTTAAACTTGACATGGCAAAAGCATATAATAGGGTAGATTGGAGCTTTTTGATTAAAGTGTTGGAAAAAAAGGGCTTTAACAAAGTGTTTACTGAAAAAATATGGAGACTAGTGGCCAATGATGAGTTTGATGTTTGGACTCATTTAGGGCTTTATTTACAAGGATTTAGTGTCCTCAAATGCTCATTTTGTGCAAATAACTGATGCAAAACCCTTGATTTCCAAGTACATGGATTGAGGAACAAAGCATGAACACTAACTTGCTAAAAGGAACAAAGCGAGCTGAAAGAACAAAGAAATAAAAGCCTGGTGATCGCCAAGTCCCTTTTGCGAGTCACCGAATGGCCTCTTGACCGCCTAAAGTTCTAGTGTGCCAATCCCTGAAGGAGAAAACCAAGTTAGCGAGAGAAAGGAGCAGTCGGCGGATCGTCGAGTGATTCCGCGATGCAGAGTTAGATCACTTAAAGTTATAAACCTGGAGGATGTTGAAGACCAAGGCAAGAGGGCGATGGAATGGACCAAAGTGTGGATCGGTGAGCCCGACTTACTGCGCTGATTGGTCATTCGCTGCATAATTTTGGCAGCTATAAATACATTTTTGAACATTTAGTTTAGAAGCTTTTTATCATTAGGAAGTATCAAATTTTGAGTTTTTCATTTGTTAGAGTAATTTTACATTGAACTCTGAGCATATAGACAAGTTTTCCTTAGCTTTGAAGAATTGAGGTTTTTCACTTTTGAGAAATTAAAAGTGGGTCTTTGAGATTCTTCAACTTGGAGCATTGTAAGGATGAAATTAATCTTACCCAGTTGATGGAAACACAATTTGGTAACGATTTTTATCTTTTTATGATGATTTGCTAAAACCCCAATTCTTGGGGTGTGATAATGTGATTATGGGCTGATTTAGTTTATGGGTATTGCTAATTGTTAGTTTAAATGTTGTTTAAAAGTGATTTCAATCATTAATTGTGGTTTAATTTAAAGAATTATAGTTGCAAATGCAGTTCTACCTTCATGTTTTTGGCTTGCTCGAGAGAGAGGTTTTAAAATCAAGATTATTGATTCATGGTTTGTGGGTATTGGGTTGTCATGGGTTCCGCTCGAGAGAGTGAATCCTAAACCCTTTTTCACACATTCAGCTCGAGAGAGTGAATGGACTAAAGTGTAGGCTGTTCTTATTTGCATGCTTGTCGATGTTCGAGAGAAATCGACCTGATTCTGGGTAAATTATTCGAGAGAAAGTTAATCCCCTCTAAAGTCTAGCTTATTCACTAATTTACAACTATTTTCTAATAGTTGCAATTACCCATTTGTCTACATTAGCCTATAATCAAATGACATCCCAAGAACCCGTCTCATTATTGCTATTTCGTGTTATTTGTTGTTGTTGTAGCTGATAGTTAAAACCAAAACCCTCTGTTATTTGACATTCGTGTCACCCATTGTTTTAAATTATGTCTTTATTCGATAATGTCTATACCTATGGCTGATTTGAGCACATTCGTACTTTCCTATTGAATCTTAAACACGTACCACTCCATGTGGGATTCGACCCCAACTCATTTAGTTGGGTTATAGATTGACTAATGATCGTTGACTCTTAGAACTGGATTAAGTGTCTTTGATAGCGTTATTCAATCAAAATGGCGCTGCTTCCGGGGAGTGGTGTTGGTTAAGATTCTTTAGTTAAGTTGAATTTTGTTCTTGTTAGTTATAGTTGAATCTACTTACTTTTAGTGTTGGTTTGTGTGTTGCTATTTTAAACAGAGGAAATGAATGTCAACGGGAGCAATGGTAGCGAAGTGGGTCACCCAGATAACATCGGTAACCTCAACGATGTTAATAAGCTGAATGTTAATGACCCTCATCTAATGGGTGGAATTGGTGCCATTCGCTTACCACCGGCTGAAAGGAAGGCGGTGTTCCACATTACAAGCACCATGTTGCAGCTCTTGCAATTGAAAGGGTTGTTCGATGGGTTGGCTTATGAGGATCCCCATGAGCATATAAGAAATTTTGTTGATGTTTGTGGGCCGTTCTCCTTCAAGAATATATCCCAAGAGTCGGTCCGGTTGAGGTTGTTCCCATTTTCTTTAATTGGAGAAGCATGTAAGTAGTTGGCTGAATTTCCCAGAGAATCAATCACTTCGTGGGAAGAGCTTGTCACCGCATTTCAAGTGCGGTTTTTTCCTCCTTCGAAGATGATGACACTTCAGGATAGCATCCAAAGCTTCAAGCATTTGGAGGGTGAGCCAATCCATGAGACTTGGCTACGATTCAAGAAGTTAGTGTTGCAATGCGCGACTCATGGTTTGCCCGACAATGTTTTGCTGCAATATTTTTACCAAAGCCTTGATTTGGTTAACAAGGGTGTAGCTGACCAACTTTCTCCGGGAGGTTTGATGCAATAACCTTACATTATAGCAGTCCAGCGTTTGGATGGTATGACCACAATTAATCGGGCTTGGTTGTAACGACCCGAAAAATGATAGAGTGAAACTAGAGCCTCACATGTGAATTTGGAGTCGAGAACTTAATGAAATGTTTATATTTGAATTTGACCCAAAAAGTTCTTAAAAATGTGCTTCGGAAGTTACCGGAAACTTGTTTAGCTGTATATAAAAAGATCCGTTTCGTTTTTCGAAAATCCGACTTCATATTCTTGTTTAGGGGGTCAAATTGAGTGGGAAATGGGTCTAACCCAAATTTTAGAGCAACCGTATCAAAATCCAAAATTTCCAAGTGAAGCCTTTTTCGAAGGTCTACTTTGGAGGGTC
>NW_006239157.1:917490-943374 GCF_000226075.1 Solanum tuberosum
TAAGACTTTTAAGTTCTTTTGTTCATGTAATAGACTTAACAGACTTCTTTTGATTGTAAAGGGCCGTGTCCCTACTTATGTTTTGTGACTGTGTCTAAGATGGCCATGTGAGACTTAGACTTCTGCTGTGTGTTTTTAAAGTTGTTTTAATGAAGTTTAAATGTGTGGATGTAAATAAGTTTTTTTTTCTTCATTCCGCACTATTTTCATTATTGAATGCAATGAATGACTATGTGGCTCGTATAAGACCCTTTCGGGGTCGAATACGCCATGTTATGACTAGGGGGTACTCTCGGGTCGTGACATTGGTACATCCAGAAAAGATCGGGTCTCCCCTCTCACATTTAAATTGACCAAGGAGCAACTTGAGAAAGACCAAGAAAGGGATCAGAACATGGAAAATATCATGACACAACTTAACATTTTTTCCAAAAATGTCATGGGAGCTGGTGCTCGAAGTGTCAATGTTGTGGGTGTCGGGGGTGTGTTAATCCTTATGAGGCTATGTTTGAGGCTTTGTACAAGGAAGAGGTGAACTTCCTAGCCAACCAAGGAGGTGGTTATCGTTCAAACTACCCGAGGTAGGGTGGTAACCAAGGTTGGAACATGGATGAAGGTTGGAAAAATCGTGATAGAGAGTGAAGGGATCGTAACCCTACTTGGAAAGAGAGAGAGGGGGAGAAATATAGATATGTTCCTCCCCATGAGCGCCAAAAGCCTAAGGATTCCAAGGGTGGCCGGTCTGAGGATATGCTGTCTCGTATTCTCAACAAGGTTGAGGGGTTCGACAAAATTTTGAAAGAAATGAAGGAAGATGTGTCGACCCTTAGCCAGACAGTTACTTCTCACTCCGTCTCTATCAAGTAGTTGGAGACCCAAATGGGTCATATTTCGTCTCATTTGAACCCGAGACAACAAGGGGGATTCCCTAGTGACACTATGGCCAACCCCAAGAATGAAGTTTGAGTGAGGAATTGCGTCGTGCCACGACGTTAACTAAGGCGCTGCTTGGGAGGCAACACAAGTTTTATTTGTTTACTTTTTCCTTTTAAAATAATGGTGTGTTGATTGTGCATGTTAAAGTGTGGAATGTGTTTGAAAATTACAAATTGGTGAGCTAAAGGTCAAGTCGGCGACTCGCCGAAGAGGTAGGCGAGCCCGACTCAGTCCATCGTTGGACTCAAGAAATTTAGAAATTGGAGTCTGTAAAACTCGGTGAGCCCAGGAGCAAATCGGCGTGTCGCTGAACAGGTCGGTGACCACGACTTTGTCCGTTGTTTGGACCCCTAGTTTAACTGGAGGTCCTGTAAAACTCGGCGAGGTAAGTACTCACTTGGTGTGTTTCCAAATGGGTCGGCAAGCAAAACTTATGTCGCTGAATGGGAGAGAACTGGATGGTTTTAAAGGCCAAAGGTTCAAAAGTTCAAAAGTTCAAAATCTTTCACATTCCCTCACTTTTCAACTTTCCAAACTCACACCCGCACTTTATTTTGCTATTATTTTTGTGTTTTTATTGCATATTAGTCATCAATCTTATGTTTGGAGTCGGATATCTTTGCCGCCTAACATTTCAACTGATTTATTCAGTATTAAAGGTTGGTTTCCCGAACCCCAAACTTATATTTAACGATTTTTACTCATTTGCAATTGTTTTTAGTTTAGTGTTGTGTGTTGGGCCTCTCTAAATCGTAATTGTGTCCTTATTTACCCGTTTTGAATTTGAATATCGTGCCTATAATGCTTAACGGTTGATTTCCTGAGATTTCATGCCTTAAAATTGATCAAAATTGTTGGGTTGTGCTAATTTGTTGTTGGGTCTAGTCGGGTGAAGTCTAAGTAACCCGCATTTGTGCTAAATGACATATTTTTCTCGATGATGGAGTGTTTAACGTCATTCCTAAGGGCGAAAGTCGTCAAATGGCCAAATTTGGCCAGACCGGGAGAAGTATGAGTATCCCGAGGGCATGGGTAGTATGGGTCTAAGTCTAATTGAAAGAGTGTATGCTTTGACTTTGTTTTCGGGGGCTGCGGGGTTGAATTTTGGAAGTTGGGTTGAAAGCAGGCACGATGGGCAGTTTGGTGAGCTGGATTGAGCTCGCCGAACCACTCGACGGTTCGCTGAATCCCTTTATATCACCTTTAATTTCATTCTAAATTGAGTTTGGGTACTGTAACTTTCAGCAAGAAGCCTGAGTTCACCGAGTGCACTCGGTGACTTGCCGAAGGTTTTCTTTGATCACCCTTTCTGCGCCTCTAACCCTTAAAATGAACTCTAACTTTCAGCGGGCTAGTCTTTGCTCGCCGAATGCTGTCGGCAATTCGCTGAAAGGCCCCTCCCATCGCCGACATGCCATTTTTCTGAAAAATTTTTGAGCTAATCCTTTCTGCGAGCCCGATCTGGCTCGCCAAAGCGATTCGGTGACTCGCCGACCGGTTCGGTGAGCCTGTCTGCAACTATTTTCTGGAACTTTGTTTGAACTATTTCTAACTCTTTTTGATGATTTTGTAGATATAGCTAGAACCAACCTTGATATGCCGCCCCGTAAAAGAACACGGGGCATAGCTATAAGTGAAAGAGGAGCCAACCCTCCTAAAATGGGAAGAACAAAGCCTCCAAAGGGAGGTAAGGCCAAAGGGAAGAAGCCAACATCTGAGGTTTCAGAGCACAACTCTGGCAGCGAGGGAGCCTTTGACTCCCAAGCTGTATTATTTGAGCCGGAGGATGACCAACCATCACAGTCCCGGAGAGCGGAGATCCGTGCTAGAGCTCGTCCTGACTCAACAAGAGTCCTGGCAGCCACCCCAGCAGTAGCTACAGTGCCAGCTTCGTTACCTCCTGTGGCTCTAGTGCCACCAGTGGTTCCTCCTCCCCGATTAGTTAATAGATTGAAAGCCGATGGTTTGCGAACAATTTTAGAGGAGAAATTGGTATTCACAAAGGGCCTTGAGGGCAGATACTCCTCAGTGAGGGACACCCTCCAGTACCACTGCTTTGAGCAGTTCACCAGACCCTGAGGCCCATACATACCTACATTGGTTCAGGAGTTTTACTCGGCATATGGTGACCTGGTCCCAAAAGGAAAAAAGAAGGCCAACACTTTTAGACTGGTGGGGTCCATCATGATATGGGGGACTGTAGTGCATTGTAGCCGTGATCACATCAATGTGGTACTTAATTGAGGTTCAGTCTTTCACTACCCAAATGTGGCTACCACTACGACATCATTGGATGAGCTCAAAGGCTGGTTAGCTCCCCTTATTTCTGACACCACCCCGAGGTGGATTGAGGCCGAAGTTCCGATCGAGAAAAAGGACTTGAGCGTAGCTGCACGATATTTGTTTGGATTCATCAGTAGCTCCATTATGCCGTCCCAGAATGAGTCCATCCTCCGCATCCTAAGGCGGCCTGTCTCGGGTCAATCATATCCAGGAAGAGTATTGATATGGGATTGATCATAGAGCAGGAGATGGCCATGGGGCCCAAACAGCATCAGACATCCCTCCCTTTTCGGGTCTTGATCATGTACACTTGGAAGGAGGCTGACGGGAGGAGAGCAACTCCGGTAGATGCATCCCCAGAGGTGGACATTAACTCTATACCTGCAAAGGCACCTTTGCCTACTCCGGCCTTCGGGCCTTCAGATACCTCCACTTCCTCCCGGACTCCTGGTACTTCTACTGCTTCTCAGCCGACCAAGATCACTCAGGCCATACTCCTGAGGATGGGCCACTTAGCCCATTCGGCGGATATGAGGGCTACTCGATTAGAGGCAGCTATGCCATGGATTATCGAGAGTGCTATCTTAGCTGCACTGGCTCCCCTATGAGCATATATTGACACTCTCACAATGAGAGTTGAGACTTGTGATAGTAGACAAGGGGAGACTTCTGAGGTAACGACTTTGAAAACTGAGGTGGCAGATCTCAGGAAGGACGTGGACTACTTGAAGTCCACTGACTTCACCTCACTATTGGAGGCAGATGATGATGTTGATGCCCCGATGAATTCTTAGATTCCTCCGACCACCACCAGAGACGTACGTGTAACACCACGGAAACTAGCAAGTTGAACTAGTAAGTTCTAGAGCCTTTTGTAAGAGGTTTGGAGTGTGGTTGAGGATTAAAACTTGTAAAAACGATTCCCGTACTTAGAATAGAGGTTTAGGGGCTATACGTCAAGGTACGACCCCCCAAGGACCACCCAGGTGGTCCTTGGGGAGGAACCCTCAAACATCCCCAAATCTGCAATTTTAGGCAACAGGTACGATTAACCACCTACTAGTCGTAGGTGGACCCACGTCCCGTAGGTGGGGGTCGTGGGTCAAGGCTTGAGTTGGCCTGAACCTCTTAGCCTCATCTACCACCAACGAAGCAGTCAGCACTGGACGTGAACCCACCCACGGTCCGTGGGTGGGTGATCCGTAGGTCCTGGCAGTTTTAACATTTTTAGTTTTAGTTAGGGCTTTAGGGAATTAATTAAGTAATTAGTTAGGGCTTAGGGAGGTCATTTAATTAGTTAAATAACCACCTATAAATACCTAAGAAAACCTAAAACTAAGTCATAAGCTCAATTATCTAAGAACCCCCATAATCCTCTCAAGAAATTCTCTATCTAGAAGCAAAGAAGAAGAAGAAGAGAAGAGAAGAAGGAAGTTTTTAATCAGTTTAAGCAAGATTTATTTAGGGATATGAATCAAGGTATGTTTATCTTATTCATCTATGGGTTCTTCCACCCATAGATCCTCCATAGTTTCCCCTAATTGTGAAGTGAAAAACCCAATTCTAGCTAGGGTTGTGCTTACATTGTGGGTAGGGTTTGTGTATGATTCCAATCTAGTGGATAATACCTAATTATGATTGATTTAGCTTTGTTTAGTGATATTATGATGAATTCATGTGATTTCTATGGTATACCCTAGCCTGAATTGATGAATGTGATATTTGTGAGTTTATGCCATTAGTGGCAAAGTTGAAGGTTCAAAGGTGATCTTCCTAAATCAATGTCATGTATACTAATTGATCAAAGTTAGGACCATATAATCATGAATTGAACTAGACTTTATTGAATATGAAGGATCTTGACTTGTAAAGTTAGAATTGAACCTTTATGAATCAATTATGACTAGAATCACCTTCTAATGAATATTGTGATTGAAATACCTTGAAATATAGGTATAAATATGCTAGTAAGAAGTAAAGCTTGAAAGTAGGGCTTGTAGCCATCAATGTTAGGGCTTTAGGGGTAAAGTCAATATGATGTGATCTTGTTGTGTAGTCTCTATCTCTTACACACTTATGCATGAATTGCTAGGAGATCCAAGGGTTCTCTCACATATAAGGATTCTAGGTTGGCTTAATAACCTAAAATGAATCAAGGCATGTTAGACTAGAATCGCTTGAAGTTGTGATGTATGATCCCTCCATGTATAGCTTGGTTAGTAGGATAATACCAAGGCTGATAGCTTAGGATGGAGGATCTATACTCTCCTAAGGGATGATTGACTTGGCATTATAAAGATGCATTTAATGGTAGCATGAGTTAGGAGTAGTCATGGTAGCCTAGGATTGAGGATTCATACTCTCCTAAGGGTAGCTTGAACTAGCATTGTTAGGATGCCTTCATGGTAGCATGACTTGGTTTTGACAAGACTATTTCATGGTAACTTTGGGAGCAAGGATATCTTGAGTTAGGTTAGTCATGGTAGCTTGGGATTGAGGACTCATACTCTCCTAAGGGTAGCTTAGGATTGAGAATCATACTCTCCTAAGGATAGCTTGCATTTGTATCATAGTATACTTGTAAGGGCAGCATGACTTAGTTGGTCTAAGACTATTTTATGGTAGCTAGGATAGGACACTTGTACCTTTCCTAGAGTAGCTTGGACTTGCATGTTAGTATGTCTTCCAAGGTAGGTAGCTTAGCTTAACCTAGTTATGTTAGTAAGATGATAGCATGGTCTAGCCTATTAGTGGGTTATTCCTTGGTATCCTTGAATTGAGAAATAGTGTTCATTCATGGGTTATGACTTGCCTAGTACTAAATAGAGAAGTACCTTATATGAATAAAGGCAAATAGAATAGAGGGACTAGTCCCCAACTAGAGAGCATTCATGATAGTCTAAATGAGTACTTAGTGTGGGTAGTAGTTTGGGATGATATCCATACATTGCACAAGTGTGACTTCAGGCTAGGTATGAAGGGTTCCTACACATAGTATAGTTTATCTTGGGTTGTTCCTATAGTTGCCTTCAAAGATATGATTGTCTAAAGGTGATAGTTTCCTTATCTATATGAAGATAGCCAATAATAAGACCAATGTAGGGTGAATATGACTAAGATGATTTCAAGGTTATGCTTAGTGTGAAGGGTAGTATGGGATGCCTTTCATGCATTGCACAAGTGTGCTTTAAATTCACTCAGAAGTATGGTGCCCTTATAGTAGAAAGGCTTAAGATTTAACCATGCATATAGTCTATGATTAAGATGACCAAAAAGGGATACTTGGCTTGGGTGGTATTATGGGATGCTATTCTTGCTTTGAAGATGTATGTGCTTGAGGTTACTTGAGAATGGTGCTATTATGGTATAGATGACTAAGAGTCAATTATTCTTATATGACTATGACTTATCTCTTATGCTCATTAACTATGTCTTATGTTGACTTATGTTTATATGATGAGTACACTACACCATTTTAGGCCTACGGCCACCCCCGTAAAGTGTAGCCTAAACTACCGAAAAGTGTGGCCTTTGATAAACGGCTACACTTTTGGACTTTAAGCAACACTTTTCCTGGGGTGCCCAAAAGAAGCGTAACCTTAGAGTTAAGGCAACACCAAGTGTTTCCTTATCAACGACGCTTAAAAGCGTAGCCTAAATGGCAAAATGGCCACGCTTTTATGTACCTCATATAACAACATTTCTATCTCATACAACTACACTTTTAAGCGTGGCCTTAGCTTCTTTTTTGCCCACGATTTTTAAGTGTTGCCTTTTATATCTAATGTATGACAACGATTTTAAAGTGTTGCCTTTTCTATCTAATGTATGACAACACTTTGAAGTGTAGTCCTTGCCCATGTGCATACCATAACTTACAACCCTATGGCTACACTTTTAAGTGTGGTAATACTATTTTGGCTATAAAATATTTATATGCCACAATTTCTAATTAAAAAAACACCAATAATTGTTATGCAATAAATAATCTCAAGCATTAAATTGGCTAATAAGTAATTCAAATATGTAAATCTGCAATAAATTTCAAAAGATAGTATGTCTTGTGTGTACACATACTTATAAAGCAATATTCTACATATGTGTACACCATAGTTCATCTGAGGTAGTGTTTCTTGGAGTAGCCAGAACTAACCAGCTTGCAGCTCCCTGGGGCAAAGATGTGGCAGAAGAACAACATTTGCTTGCTTGTTGATGCTCGTACTTTTGCCTGCTTATGCTAACTTACTTTGTTTTGAAGGAACACAGTAGGTTGCGGTGGAGTTATACGTGTACGGTCAGAGTCAGTCTGTGTAAAATGGACAACAATAAAATTTTGGGTAAGTGCATGCGTTCGAACAGAGTATTCTGCTCGGCGTCATGCCAGAAGAAGTCTGTTCTCTATTTCGTCAGCTGGAGAAGTCGGAGTTCCAAAATCCTACAGAAGGTGTTACAAGTATGCACTGTATTAGTTAAACTATGTAAAAGCGAAGATTCAAATGAAGATGGTACGCTTGAGCCACTCTAATTAACTAAAAGGTCAAATGACAGCTATATCGAGTAGCCAATAAGGGTCGTATAATCCAAAATCAGTTAGTAAACTTTCAGGAGTATGGTCTCCAAATGCTGCATAGCAAAAACAGTTATAGCACATGTAGAAAACTGTTGTTACTGATACACTAATTAGAGTTGCATTTTTCATTGTTTTGGCTTCTGAGGGTGGGGATTTAAATGATTGCATCCTATATTATATAGGAAATTACTACGGCATCAAGTTAAACTACGAGGAATGAATGAAAAATGCTCCATATCGTTACCTGAATCTCCATAAGGATGAGGGAGTAAGAATTGGCAAAAGCAATAGCTTACAATGCTTGTAAAGTTCTCCAAACTTTTTGCATTTCAGTTACAGTTCCAATGCTAACTCCAATTAAACTTCCTCCAATTTTTTAGTTTCTTCAAATAAAAAAGGTACATAAAAGTTAGAACTTGCAATGTTTCCCGGACCTCCAAAAATGTAGCAATAGTAGGCTAGAAGGTGACAAACCTGCTACTTGAGCAATGCCTAAACCTAGACTGATCGTCGAGTTAGTGAAAGACATTACAATAGCAACAATTGAAAGCCGTCAAATTTGATCAAAATCTTGAATTTATGAGAAGATGGATTTCTATTACTCCAAATATGATGTAATAAGTAACAAAAGAGAATAAAAGCATAACAATAGTATTTATAAACCTATGCATCAATGGTAGTCCTAGAATGTGAGGAATCATAGCTTGGTTTGGCATGTAGTGCCACAGATGGTCCTTGGGAGCTGGTTGTGGGTACCAAACATCTCCACTGTATCCTAAATTTGGGGGAAAGTAACCAAAAGAAAGCACTCAATATAGTTTTAAATTATTTCTTTCTTCAAAGGATTCGGAAATTCAACAAGATATGGAACTACTTCCGAATTTCGATAAAATATATTGAAGAAAAGAAATAAGCAAGAATTAAAGAAAAAAAATATAATGATGTGTTCAATTTATATTAAAGTTGAGGGCTCATCTCTGGATGCTGTGTTCAGGTTATGTTAAAATACCTGCAATGTGACCGTTGTTACAAGCATCAACAACTGCTTGAGTGTCCATAATTGCTTCTCGAGCACTGTTTACAATTAGAATTCCCTTCTTCAACTTTGCGATTCTTTCCTTGTCAAACATTTCCCTGGATCACATAGTTAAAATTGTGAACAATTTACGATATAGCACATGGAAATAAACAATGACCTTAGTGATATGAGAAGAGTGATGTATGGACAGAAACAACTCTTACATCTCCAAGAATCTTAAAAATACTTCATTGGCAATCATATTATTCTGGCAACACAAGTTGCTGAGAACATCTATCATCCTACTGCTAATACAAGTTGTGTGAGATCAAGGTGGAGAGGAAATTAAAGGACTCAAGCAGGCAGCTAAAACAGTAAATCATTCTATTTTTTTCTAGAGAGTTGTCACCATACTTGATGTTCCTACTTAACAATCATTCATTAGCTTACAAACATTAGAATTTAAAAATGGTGAAAACTAGAGAAAAAGGGTTAGCAAAACAAGTCATCACATAGCTAAATGCAGATTACCAGTAAAGCCACTAGAGAAAAACTGGGAGCCTGTCATGCTATCAAACTTCTGTTTTCGTACAGTTCTTAGTTGGAGATGGTAAGCAAGGACTACAACTTTTAACTTTGCAACACACATCACAACTGAAAACTACCTAAATGAATGCTCAACATGTAGTTTTTATAAGCAAAAACAAAAAAACTACCTAATAAAGAGACATACAAATCAAAGAAGCCACATGACGATAATCAAAATATCCTAAAGAGTTACACTTACAAAGATGGTGGAAGATAGTGAATGTACAGTTGATGAAGTCAATATCTCCAAAGTTAGCATCTTACAATATTTCTTAGTTATACAGAGTGTGTATCTAAAAAAAACAATATTCAGAAAATTAGTCATATTATTCATCCAAACTAGAGTGAGCGAGTTCAGAATGACTACATTGTACGCTTACAACTGCTTAATGTTATCTTCTGGAGTGTTGTATCCGTCTCCAAAAGAAAGAAATAAATTATCGAGACCACTATAACAACACAATATTTGTGGCAAGTGTGCTGAAGCTTGGACTACTTTCATGGGCTTAAAGTTGTTGATATAGTAGCTAAGGGATGGTCCTGAGTACTCCCTAAAGATAATAAACCACAAATCATAAGCAAGTGTAAAGAAGGTTCCGATACACCTATATTGCACGTGACGAATAATTTTATCTAAATAATACTAGTGTGAATATGAAATATAAATAACAGAGTAAGTGGAAATGTGAAATATAAATAACATATTGTGTAGTTCTTAACTCTTGCATCTATCAGACGACTTCTTTAGATTTTCAATTTTATTTATAGTCGGAGCACCAACAACTGATTGTGATGCTAGAGCTTTGCCTCATCTTGCTAATAAGCTGAAGAGGCACAAAGATGCTTAGAACTATCGAGAAGCCAATGGTATCATTCAATGGGCAGTTGATGTAGTCACAAATCTTGTTAATGAAAATAGTAGCATCAAAACTCGTGTTAAGTTAGTTTATTTGTATCTAAAAACATTGCTATTGCTGCATCTACAAAAATGGAAAAAGAGAACAATGAAAGAAGATCGTGGATTCAAGATTGAGATAAAATACCAACCGATTATGTTGTTGATTTCCCCTTCTATCTTAAAGGGCATATTATTGTTACCTTTTAAAAATGCATATTTGACTTTGTTAGCACATAATAACTACTGCCTGAATATAGTTGTGAATTATCCGACTAATAGTATATATTGAGCATCATGGTGGTCAGTACTAACCACAAAAGAACAATCTCTATTCATATGCAAAGAATATAGCTTACCTGAAAACACCAAGAATTGGAAGTCCCTTCTGCATAGCTATACTTCTCTTCATGAGAAGCACTACAGCCGCACCATCACTGACCTGGCTAGAATTCCCTAGAAAGATCATGTAATTAGCATTAAGTTCCAAATTCGAAGTAGAATAAATATTTTAACTTAGTGGGAAACTAGTACCTGTAATTGTTGCTCCGTCTCTTTTGAATGGAGGCTTCAGCTTCGCCAGGCCTATCAAATTTGTGGTTGGCAGAATGCATCAATATATTGTCCCTATTCCAGCCCAAATTCTAAACCCATGTAATTTAAACTAACAGAACGACAAGAAAGGAAAAAGAAAAGAAAAAACCACATCCGAAAAAGAAATTGTCACTATGAACTTTGAAGAGATTAGCACTAAAGTAAATACTAGATATATGAACTCATTCCAGCTTAAATCCTATACCTATTCAACTTAAACAAATAGAACAACAAGGAATTTTAAAAGAAAAAAAAACCCACATCCCAAAAAGGAATTGTCACAATCGAGTTACCATTCTCACAAAAAAAAGAAGGATTTCACAATGAGCTTCGAAGAGATTAACACTAAAGTGAATACAACATACATGAATCTACTCCAGCTTAAATTATATACTCATGTCATTTAAGCTATCAGAACAATAACAATGGTAAAAGAAAACAAACCCACATCCCAAAAACAGATTATTCACAATGAAGTTTCAACAGATTATCACTGAAGTGAATGCAAAATACATGAACCTACTCCAGCTCAAACGCTACACCCATGTAATTTAAGCTATCAGAAAAACAAGAATGGCAAAAGCACAAAACCCACATCCCAAAAAGGGATTTCAACAATGAAGTTTCAAGAGATTAACACTAAAGTGAATACAACGAATCAACAAACAAACAAAAAATTAATTGAATCAGAAAAACTAAAAGTGGAGCGAGATAAGCGGAATCGTATAAGTGCTCTTCAACTCTGTTTTCCATCTTCAGCTCTTCAGCGGTTCCGTGAGAAAAGCGATCTTCAGCTCTTCATCAATTCTTCGATTCTAATTTGGGGTTTCAGCTCTTTAGCTCGCTCTTCTTCAACTCAATGTTCTTCAGCTCGCTCTTCAGTTCTCCAGAGAAAAGTAGTGTGTCATTCTTCAGACAAAAGAGAAAAGTAGTATGTCGTTTTTCTGATTAATGTTTTATGAATTATTTTTTTTGGCCAATAAAAATGGGAGGGAGAGTTAAAAATGTTGGAGGGAGAGTTAAAATTTTAGTGAAAATTTTAAGCAACACTTGTAATGTGTTGTTTTTACAATTATAAAAATAGGACATTTTAAAAGTGAAATCATTTATGCAAATAAGTGTTGCCAATTATATCATATTGTAACAACACTTATAAAATGTAGCCTATACCAGTTTAGGCAACACTTTACAAGTGTTGTCAATATTATTGAAGCCAAAAGTTAAAAACTTGGACTACGCTTTTAAAGCGTTCCCAATAGTATTTTAGGCAATACTTTACAAGCGTTGTCCAGATTTAGTGTGGCCGTAGACCTAAAATGGTGTAGTGTTATGTTTATATGATGCTTATGTTGGAGATCATGATATGACTATGATGATTATGCTATGACTATGTTATTATATCTTATGCTTATGTATTATGTTGACTAACCATTTTGAGATGCTCTTATGATGTTGTGCTAGCTTTCATACTTGGTACATTTTGTACTAACACATATTGCCTACATTCTAATCAAATGTAATGTTTCGGAGATTGAGTTGCTTTGGAGGCTAGGTTTCCAAGAATCAAGAAGAGTTGAAGAATTGGTGAGTCCTCATAGCTTCGAGGACAAACCCATATTTCCTTTATGTCATTTCTTTATGTTTTAGACTGTGTATGGGCTGCGTCCCAAGAGTTTTATTCAAGAGTATGTTAGATGGTTTGAGACAAAAGTGTAGTAAAGACTTTCGCTTGCTTATGAAAATGTTTTCGATTGTATGGTTTTAAATAAGTTTTAAATTTTCCATACTTTTATAATATCTTATGTTATGATAATGCTAAGGGCTTGTATGAGAACCCTTCGGGGTCAAGTACGCCATGTTACGTCTAGGGGGTACCCCTGGGTTGTGACAAACTTGGTAATCAGAGCACAATGTTTAGAATGGTTCTAGGATTGTCTCAAACCACGTCTAGTAGAGTCTTGTTCATAAATGTGAAGCGCACCATATTTATGAATAGGAGGCTATTGGATGCTTAGGAAAAGTCTCACTTCTTCATTCTCTTAGTCGTGCCATAGAGTTTGGCTTTAGTAGGCCTTTCTTCTAATCCGTGCTTGTTGTTTTTCAGGGTATGGCTAATACAAGGGAGAATGCTAGGAGAGAAGAGGAAGACAATGTGGAACAAAAGGTTCCCCTCCAAGTTCCTCTACAAGCTCCTCCTCAAGTTCCAAATGACTCTCCAATTGAGAATGTCACTCTTGCGGAGTTTAGGACTTTTTTTCAATTATTGGCTCAAGCCTTGACGGCGCAGGCCAATAGAGAGGTGGTAGCTCCGGCAAACCCAATAAGGGAGATGGGTGCTTTTAGAATAAGAGAGTTTTTGAGGATGAACCCTCCGGAGTATAGTGGCTCCAAGGTGGAGGAGGATCCAAATGGGTTCATAGAAGAAGTTTATAAAGTGTTAGCTGTCGTGGAGGTGACTTCTATAGAGAAAGCGAAACTAGCCGCCTATTGACTTGACGTATCCAAGTGCTTCATCCAATAGTAAGCGTACACGGTCGTTCAATAGTAATATAACCCAACTAGTGAGTTGGGGTCGTGTCCCAAGGGAGCGGTTTGTAACCGAGAATTAAGAGAAAAGCAAGAATGTGTTCAAGTTAATTATAACTATAAACATTTACGAGGAAAAAGATATCAAATTAAAGGGTGACACAAGTGTCAATTATCGAAGGGGTTTTTGTAATCAATTATCAAATAAAACGACAACTAAAAACGAAAATGCAAATATGAGGACGAGATTCGTGGGATGTGATAGGAATATGGGCTAAAATAAACAACCGGGTAAATGCTAATAATAGTAGCTCGCTGTAAATTGGTAACTAAGTTAGACTTTAATGGGGGTAATGAAGCACTGCCTTCGCCTTAGTCCATTCACTCTCTCGAGCTGAACCCATGACAACCCAATAACCACCGACTATCGATTCAGTAGTTTTGGTTTTAAAACCTCTCTCTCGATCAAGTCAAAAGCACGAAGATAAAATTGTATTTGCAACTACAACCCCTTTAAATTCAAACACAACTACTGAACGAAATCAACTTTAAATAGCGAATAAACAATCAATTAACAATACCCAGCAGTGAATTCAACCCATATTCACATATTGACACCCCAAGAATTGGGGTTTTAGCTAAACATAGTAAAAAGATAGAAATCAATACCGAAAAGTGTTTCCATCATATGGGTACGATAGATATTGTCTTTACACACGTCAAAGATGAAGAATCTTCAATACCCACTTCCAATTGCTTAGAAATGGAAATCTTCAAAGCTAAGGAACAAAGTCTCCAAAACTCTTAAGTTCTAAAAACTGAAAATAATGTTTGATACTGATTTCCTCCAAAATCTGATATTAAGCTAATAATTGAAACAAGTATTTATAGTTGTCAAAAAAATGTGTTGCGAAGGACCACTCGACGCAGTTAGTCGGGATTGCCGATAAACTCGGCGATCTGCCCTTTGGTCTGGTTCATCGCCTTTTTGCATTGGCCTTCAGCAAATTCAAGTTCTGTAGCATTGGGCGATGGAGTACTACATCGCGGAATCATTCAGCAACTTGCCGACTGCTCCTTTATCTAGTCGACTCGATTTTCTCCTTCAGAGCTTGGCACACTGGAACATTAGGCGAGACCATAGCCATTCAGCGACTCGCCTAATGGCTTAGGCGATCCTCATGCCGTCTTTTTTGTTTCTTTTCAACTGCCTTGTTCCTTTCTGCACATTAGTGTCCATGCTTTGTCTCTAATTCCAAATACTTGAAACTCAAGGATTTTCATCAGCTATTGAAACAAAATATGCATTTGAGGACACTAAATCTATCAAAATAAAGCCCTAAAGGAGTCCAAATCGTGGACTCATCAACACCCCCAACTTAAACTTTTGCTTGTCTTCAAGTAAAACTCAAGTTCAGCTGTTCAAAAAGGATGTCTCAAACAGTTCTACACAAGACTCAAGCATGAATGCACACAAAAGGACTCAATGTACTCGTGCAAGGATCAATTGTGCACTCAAAGATTCAAGTTGTGACTCACCATTACCAAAGAATATCAAGCTCACTATACTTGCTTCAAATGCAAGTTCAAGCTCAACAAAGGTATTCAAATTGCCCTTACACAAAGAATGATTCCATATTCACTCAATGGTTCAATCAATTAAAGTTCCGGAATCAAGATCAACACTCACACTTACAAAGATAAACACAATGCATGATTTCACCCATAGGTTTGCCCTTATTTTCCAATCGACTTTTGCTTCAGCTCATTCAAAATCAAAAGATCTTTTGAAGGCTTGTAATGGGGCTGCGTGTAATGGTATGGTCATTTAGGCTTATAGGATGAAATTCTCATGAAATCCTCATGAAATGTGATGTGAACAACACCTTCTTTACTTTTCTTCATCATTTTCATTCAAGCTCAAACGTCACCTCTTATTCATCTACCATGGATTGTTGGAAACCCCATTTTCTTTTATTTTCACAACTTTTTCTTTCTTTTTATTTTTCAATCTTTTCTTGTTTTTATTTATTTATATGGAGTGTTTCCATTTTTCTCAAAACATGGGCAAAAGGGACTTCTTTGCATTTTCTTGATTTGCCTTTTATTTTCATCACACCCCCAACTTAGGCTTTTTTTAGCCTAAGTTGGCTATTCACACAAACCACAAATCATGAGGATTATGGGTAATGGATCGATAAAAGGTCACAATGTTATCAAGTTTCTTCCATGAAAAGGTTAAGGCTCAAAAGGTGCTCAAAAGAGGTTCGCACACTCACAAGGTATGCCACAAAATAAGTAAAATTTCAAATTGGTTTACACTCTTTAAAGTTGCCTAAGATCATCTCAAGAAATTGCATCACTTAGTCAACCGGACTAACGGGGCAAATTCTAGGTGTCATCACACATGGTTCACGGTAAGCTCATCACACAAGGTATTGACACCAATGTTAAACAAGACTTCACACTTTCGCTAGTGTTCAATGTTCATCACAAGAGACTCAATTCGATACTTGGCTAGTCATAACGAGATGCAAAGAGTTCACATATTGTCTATGCAACTTCAATTTGCCTCGTCGTAGTCACACATTCATTTTTGATCGATTGTGAGCACTATTCAAGTCATCGGTATTGATCAAGACCGACACTCAAATTTGCAAGAGAACAACCACATTCAACTCATACGAGAGGTGGCAATTTTTTTTCGAAAGGGTCAAAAACCATTTACAATTAAAAACAAGGAGCCACAAGCTCAATAATCCACAAAAGCAGTGTAAAAACACAATTTTTAGCTCAAAGCCCAAATATAAACAAAACAAGAATTACGAGTGTCACACAAAAGGTGAGCCTCACCCCACCACTAATAAAGACATTTGTCCTCAAATGCAAAAAAGCTAATATTATCCAAAAATTAGAAGAAATAAAGACAGAGAGGGAGGTAAAGAGGGGGATCTTGTCTACGCAGTCGCTCCATCTATCTGGGCATCAGTGCCCGGTGCATCAGTACCCGGGGTTACCTCAGAAGGAGCAACAATATCTGATCCACTATGAGCTGCCATAGAAGTCTTGGTCAGTGATGTCTCGATCACTGATTGCCTGATCGTCTCCTCAGGATCCGGTAAATCTCCATATATGCTCTCCTCTCTTATCCCTATCTGCTCCTCGTCGGTCTTAGCATACGACTCATCAATTGCTGCCTTATCCATGCGTACATCTCCGGTTGTAACCAGAGGAATAACTGAAGTCTCAGGAGAGTCTCTGTCTTCTGCTGCCTCTAGCAATGAGGTAAAGTCAGTAGACTTTAGATAGTTGACGTCCTTTCTCAAGTCAGCTACCTCGACTTTTAAAGCCGTAAAAACGGAGGTCTCCTCCTGCCTACTCTCACAAGTTGTGACTCTAGTAGTCAGATCCTCCACAGAAGCCTGGAGGGGGGGGGGGCAGTGCAGCCAGAATGGAAGCTTCAATCATCAATGGGACAAATTTCTCTAACCGAGTCACCCTCACGTCAGGTGAATGGGCCAGATGCTTCTTCAGGATCATTGCCTGAGTAATCTTGGTCTATTGGGAGGAAGTAGCGGTGCTTGGACCCTGTGAAGATAAAGAAGGAGGGGCAGAAGTACTTGAAGACCCAGAGGTTGGAGTAGGCAAATACGCCTCTGTTGGTATCGAATCAATGTTCACCTCCGGGGATGTGTCCACTGGAGGTGTCCTCCTCATGTCATCCTACTCTCTAGTATATTCTGCCTCAATGCGCCGAATGTCAGTGAAGGAGGATGGGGTGACATCAAAATCTCTAACAGCATCCCCGGGCACTCCAACACGCCGGCACATCTCTGTGATCAGTACTAGGAATGACAAAGAGGTCTTCCTCTGCTTGGCTCTCATAGCCATCTCCTGCTCTATGATAAGGCCTAAGTTAAGCCGCCTCTTCGATAAGATAGACCCCAAGCATGCTGATTTTGCATGTCGGAGGATAGATTCGTTCTGTGAAGGCATAAGTGAACTACTGATGAATCCGAACCAATAACGGGCAACTATATTCAAATCCTTCTTTTCGATCTCGACTCCCGCCTCAATCCACTTAGGAGTGGTATCAGAAATAATGGGGGCAAGCTAACCCTTTAAATCCTCCAGACTTTATGTCGTAGGCAAACCTTTTTATGAAAGTGCAGTCCCTGGAGGCCTATCTAACATAACATTAATGTACTCCTCACTGCAGCTCACTTCTGCACCTCGAGCAGTGACCGACTTAACCGGTTTGAACTCATTGGCTTTCTTTTTACTCTTTGGCACTAGCTCACCATAAGCTGTGTAGAACTCACGGATCCATGAAGGAATATACGGACCTCGGGGCTTGGTGAAATGAACTGCTGCCACTGTAATAACTCCTCTACACTGGAGTACTTGCCTTCCAGACATTCTATAGAGAGCAGCTTCTCCTCGAGGATGGTTCACAAACTATCTCCTTTCAACCTGTTGAGGAGTCTAGGCGGAGGAACAACTGGTGGCACAGGAGCCACAGGTGGTGCCGGAGTTGGCACTGATTCTATTGGTGTGGAAGCATGAGGGGCTCTGGTAGATGTGGGGTGAGATCTAGCTCGGAGCTCAAACTACCGAGACTGTAGAGGCTGGTCATCATCAGTCTCAGATAGAGCAGCCTGGGAGCCAGCAGTAGCCCTGCCAGACCTAGGTCTCTTGCCTTTTTCTTTTTCATATGGTGGAGGTTCTTGCCTTCCTCTCTTTGAAGGATTCGATCCCTCTTTGTTGATTGTGATCCCCCGTGTTCTTTTACCGGGTGGCATGTCTATGTTTGTCCTTACCATACATGCAACACATCAAGAAAAAGTTAAAAATAACTTAATCAAATTCATAGAAACACAGTTGCAGAAAGACTCGTCGAACCAGTCGGTGAGTCGCCGAATCGCTTTGGCAAGCTGGATCGGGCTCGCCAAAGGGATTGGCTCAAAATTCTAGGCAAGTCGGTGAAGGGAAAGGTCTTTCGGTGAATCGCCAACAAATTTTGGAGGGCAAGAATTAGCTCGCCAAAAGTTACAGTGCAAAAAGGGTTCAGGGGTGCAGACAAAAGGGTGATCATGAAAGCTTTCGGTGAGTCGCCGAGTTCCTTCGGCGACCTCAGGCTTCTCGCCGAAAGTTATAGAATACAACAACACATAAAGCATGAAATTAAAGGTGAGATGGGGACATTAGGCAAACCGTCGAGTGGTCAGGCGAGCTCGATCCAGCTCGCCAAACGACCTAACGTGCCTATTTTCAAACCAACTTCTTGAATTCAACCCCGCAACCCCCGAAAACAAAATCAAAACATGCACTAGTTAATTTAAGACTAGACCCATAGCACCCATTACCCCAGGATACTCCGACTTTTCCCAATTTTTCCAAATTTGGCCAATTGACAACGTTTGCCTTTAAAATTGAAGTCACCCGCTCTATCATTAGGCAAATTACATTGTTTGGCACAAATACGGGCTACTCAGACTTCACCCAACCAAGCCAAATAACATGCAAGCACAACCCCATAAGATTTAACAAATTTCAACGCATAAGAACACGGGAAATCGACACTATATGCATTATGGGCAAGATTAATAATTCAAATCAGTCATTTAAACAATCTAATCCTATCAGAGAGGCCCTGCACACATTAACAACATACTATTTCTTGCATAAGAGTACAAATTACTAAATATAAATTTGGGTTTTGGAAAACCAACCTTAGTTGCCGATTAATAAATACTGAAAAGCTAGGCTGTAATGTAATCCACTCCAAACACAACTCTGACAACTAAAATACTCTTGAAAATACGAAAATATCGAAAATACTAAATATGTGTGAGTTTGGGAAGATGAAAAATGAGGGAAAATGAAAGAGTTTGGAATTTAAACCTTTGGCCCTTTAGTAAACCGTCCAGTCCTCGCCCATTTGGTGACGTTAGTCGTGGTTTCCGACCCACTTGGCGACATGCCGAGTGGTCACTTACCTCACCGAGTTTTACAGGACCTTCAATTTATGTGGGGATCCAAATGGCAGACAATATCGTTGTCGCCGACTCGCCAAAAAATTCCTGGTTTTCGCCAAAGGTTACACACTCCAAGTTAAATTTGTCTTGAGTCCAGTGGCGGTCTAAGTCGGGGTCGCCAACCCTTTCGACAGTGCACCGACTGGACCTTTTTCTCACCAATTTCCCTCTTTCCAAACGCTTTCCACACGTTAACCTGCACAACCAACATACCATTATTCTAAACAAAGAATGGTAAACAAATAAGAAAACTTGGGTTGCCTCCCAAGTAGCGCCTTAGTTAACGTCGCGGCACGACGTAAGTCCACCTTCAAACCTCATTCTTGGGGTTAGCCATAGTATCACTAGGCAAACCCCCCTGCTGTCTCGGGTTGAGATGAGACGATATATGACCCATTTGGGTCTCCAACTGCTTGATTGATACTGAATGAGAGGTGACAGTCTGACTATGGGTAGACACATCTTCTTTCATTTCTTTTAAAATTTTGTCTGACCCTTCAACTTTGTTGAGGATACACGAGAGCATATCCTCAGACCTACCACCTTTCGAATCCTTTGGGTTTTGGCGCTCATGGGGAGGTACATATCTATCCTTCTCCCCATCTTTCCAATTTGGATTACGGTCCCTCAATTCATGATCTCAATCTTTCCAACTTTCATCCCTAGCCCAACCTTGGTTACCATCCTGCCTCGAGTAGTTTGAACGATAACCACCGCCTTGGTTGGCTAGGAAATTTACCTTTTCATTATACAAGGCCTCAAACTTGAACTCATCCAGATTAGCACACCCGACATCCACAACATTGACACTTTGAGCACCAGCTCCCATGACATTTTTAGACAAAATATCAAGTTGTGCCATTATCTTGGCCATGTTCTGGTCCCTCTCTTGGTCCTTCTCCATCTGTTTCTTAGTCAACTTGAACGTGAGATGGGAAACCTGGTCTTCACGGGTATACCATGCCCTGTTTATGATAGTCATGCCATCCAAGAGCTGAGCCGCTATCACATAAGGTTGCTGCATCAAACCTCCCGAAGAAAGTTGGTCAGCAACACCCTTATTTACCGAATCAAGACTCCGGTAAAAATACTGCAACATCACGTTATCAGGCAAGCCCTGGTTTGGGCATTGAGCACCAACTTCTTGAATCGCAACCAAGTTTCATGCATTGGCTCTCTTTCTAGACATTTAAAGCTCTGAATGTTGTCCCGAAGATTCATCATCTTCGAGGGAGGGAAAAGTCACACTTGAAATGTGGTGACCAACTCCTCCCACGAAGTGATTGATTCATGTGGCAATTCAGCCATCCATTTGCACGCTTCTCCCATAAAAGAGAATGGGAACAACCTCAACCTCACAAATTCTTGGGAGTTATTCTTGAAGGAGAATGGTTCGCATACATCCACAAAGTTTCTAATGTGCTCATGGGGATCCTCATGAGCCAAACCACTAAAAAGCCCCTTTAGTTGCAAGAGTTGCAACATAGTACTCGTGATGTGAAATACCGTATTCCCTTCGGCCGGAGGCAAGTGAATGGCACCAATACCGCCCATGAGATGGGGGTCATTAGCATGAGGCTCGTTGACATCGTTGAGGTTTCCGATGTCGTCTCGATGGCCTACTTGGCTGCCATTGCTGCCGTTTATGCTCATACTTCCTATTTTTAACACACAAACAAGCAAAAAAAAACTAAGAATTAAGTAAGTAGAACTATAACTAAAAAGAACAAAATTCAACTTAACTAAAAATTCTCAATTAACACCACTCCCCGGTAGCGGCACCATTTTTGACTTGACGTATCCGAGCGCTTCATCCAATACTAAGCGTCCACGGTCATTCAATAGTAATATAACCCAACTAGTGAGTTGGGGTCGAGTCCTAAGGAAGCGGTTTGTAACCGAGAATTAAGAGAAAAGAAAGAATGTGTTCAAGTTAATTATAGCTATAAACATTTACCAAGAAAAACATATCACATTAAAGGGTGACACAAATGTCAATTATCGAAGGGGGTTTTGTAATCAATTATCAATTAAAATGACAACTAAAAATGAAAATGCAAATATGGAGACGGGATTTTTGGGATGTGATAGGAATATGTGCTAAAATAAATAACCAGGTAAAAGCTATTGATAGTAACTCGTTGTAAATTAGTAACTAAGCTAGACTTTAATGGGGGTAAATTTTCTCTCGAACAATTTACCCCGAATCAAATTGGTTTCTCTCGAACACCGATAAGCGGCAATGAAGCACATCATTCACCTTAGTCCATTCACTCTCTCGAGTTGAATGTGTAGGAGAGGGTTTAGGATTCACTCTCTCGAGTTGAACCCACGACAACCCAATAACCACCAACTATCGATTCAGTAGTTTTGGTTTAAAAACCTCTCTCTCGAGCAAGTAAAAAACGTGAAGATAAAATTGTATTTGCAACTACAACCCCATTAAATTCAAACAAAACTATTGAATGAAATCACTTTAAAAAATGAATAAACAATCAATTAGCAATACCCAGCAGTAAATTCAACCCATATTCACATATTCACACCCCCAAGAATTGGGGTTTTAGCTAGACATAGTAAAGAGATAGAAATCGATACCGAAAAGTGTTTCCATCAAATGGGTACGATAGATTTTGTCTTTACACACGTCAAAGATGAAGAATCTTCAATACCACTTCCAATTACTTTGAAATGGAAATCTTCAAATCTTCAAAGCTAAGGAACAATGTCTCGAAAACTCTAAGGTCTAAAAACTGAAAATAATGTTTGATAATGATTTCCCCCAAAATTTGATACTAAGCTAAGAATTTAAAGAAGTATTTATAGTTGTCAAAAAAATGTGCTACAAAGGACCACTCGACGCAGTTAGTCGGGATCGCCGATCCACTCGGCAATCCTCCCTTTGGTCTGGTTCATCGCCTTTTTGCATTGGCCTTAAGCAAATTTAAGTTCTGTAACATTGGGTGATGGAGTACTGCATCGCGAAATCATTCGGTGACTAGCCGACTGCTACTTTATCTCGCCGACTCAATTTTTTCCTTCAGAGCTTGGCACACTGGAACATTAGGTGAGACCATAGCCATTCGGCGACTCACCTAATGGCTTAGGCAATCCTCAGACCGTCTTTTCATCTTTGTTTTCAGCTGCCTTGTTCCTTTCTGCCCATTAGTGATCATGCTTTGTCTCTAATTCCAAATACCTGAAACTCAAGGATTTTAATCAGTTATTGAGACAAATGCATTTGAGGACACTAAATATATTAAAATAAAGCCCTAAAAGAGTCCAAATCGTGGACTCATCACTTATCAATTGAAGGATGTTTCCTAAATTTGGTATGAGCAATGGAAAGATAGTAGGCCGGTAGAAGTTGGTCCTATATAATGGGAAGCATTTAAGTCGGCATTTCTAGATAGGTTCTTTCCCCTGGAGTTGAGGGAAGCCAAGGTGGGAGAATTCATCAACCTTAAGCAAGGTAGCATGAGTGTTAAAGAGTATTCCTTGAAATTCACTCTATTGTCTAAGTATTCCCCATCTATGATAGCAAGTCAGAGGGATATGATGAATAGGTATGTGACGGGGGTGTCCAAAATAGTATCACAAGAATGTCGTACCACAATGCTCAATGATGAAATGGATATCTCACATCTTATGGTGTATGCTCAACAAATGGAGGAATAAAAACTTCAAGAGGAAAGATCTAGGGATAAAAAGAGGTCTTGGATGGATAATGATAAGTCCTTTCATGATGGGTCCGATGTACATGGTTGTTCTAGGAATCGACAAAAGTTTTCCGGACATGGCTTTTCTAATGCTCCTAGGATGAGAGGGTGTCTACCCCTAGGCCCCAAGGGATAAGTAATGAGTCCCTATGGCCCTCTTGTGCTAGGTGTGGTAAGAGGCATGAGGGTAGGTGTTTGGCTGATAGAGAGGGGTGCTTTTGTTATGGTGAGAGTGGCCATAATATGAAAGATTGCCCTAAGGCTAAGGTTACAAGAAGAGAGGGTAAGCAAGTTGCCTTTAGTAGTGTGGATGTGGAGCCTCAATAGAAGAATAGGTTTTATGCTCTCCAATCTAGAGAAGATCAAGAGTGATCTCCTCATGTCCCTTCCGGTATGTGTTTTATGCTTTAGTAAAATTTTCAGATTTCCTGTCTTTTATTACCTGTTATGTTGGACTTGGAAGTTGTTTTTAGCATATATGATGTTTAGAAAAGTTTGTGTAAGCTTACTCTTAAGGGGGAGATAGTGTGCCTACCTAGTAGAGTTATTGTGTGTTTATATGTTACCATGATTTCCTTATATGCATGTTCATGAAAATGCCTAGGTCTTGTTAGAAATGACTTGTATGCATCGTTCTCCTTATGTTGTAGTGCATTTGAGTAGAATTGCATATAGACTTCATGAGTTGAATTATGAGCATGCCTTAGTTTTTGGAGTTGAAAGGTTCCTCCTTGAATTAATGCCTTATGAGAAGAAATTTGCATTTAGGCTTCATGAGTATGTGATGAGCATGTTTTAGCTAGGAGATATTAGTTCCTCCTTAAAAATGAGTAGATATAGAGTTTCATGTATTTTTGGTTGGTGGAAGTAGTTCTTACTCCCTTGTGTTGCATTGAATATGTTTAGCATGGAATTGAAGTTTTCTTCCTTGGTTTTGTGCATTTAGATGTAGTGCATGCATGATGGGCTGTTAGCTTAGAGTTGTGACTTCAATAAGTGTCTAGAATTGATATTCGAGGACAAATGATCCCAAGGGGGAGATAATGTAACACCCCGGAAACTAGCAAGTTGAACTAGTAAGTTATAGAGCCTTTTGTAAGAGGTTTGGAGTGCGGTATGAGGATTAAAACTCGTAAAAATGATTCCCGTACTTAGAATGGAGGTTTTAGGGGCTATATGTCAAGGTACGACCCCCCAAGGACCACCCAAGGGGTCATTGGGGAGGACTCTCAAAACAGCCCCAAATCTGCAATTTTATGCAGCACCTACGATTAACCACCTACTGGCCGTAGGTGGACCCACGCCCCGTAGGTGGGGCTCGTGGGTCAAGGCCTGAGTTGGCCTGAACCTCTTAGTCTCAGACACCACCTACGAAGCAGCCAGCACGAGCCGTGAACCCACCCACGGTCCGTGGGTGGGTGATCCGTAGGTCCTGGCAGCTTTAACATTTTTAGTTTTAGTTAGGGGTTTAGGGAATTAATTAAGTAATTAGTTAAGTCTTAGAGAGGTATGTTAATTAGTTAAATAACCACCTATAAATACCTAATAAGACCTAAAACTAAGTCATAAACTCATTTCTCTAAGAATCCCCAAAATCTTCTCAAGAAATTCTCTCTCTAGAAGCAAAGAAGAAGAAGAGAAGAGAAGAGGGCAGTTTTTTTCTCCATTTAAGTAAGCTTTATTTAGGGATTTGAATCAAGGTATGTTTATCTTATTCATCTATAGGTTCTTCCACCCATAGAGCCGTCATAGTTTCCCCCAAATTGTGAAGTCAAAAACCCAATTCTAGCTAGGGTTATGCTTACATTGTGGGTAGGGTTTGGGTATGATTCCAATCTAGTGGATAATACCTAATTATGATTGATTTAGATTTTTTTTAGTGATTTTATGATGAATTCATGTGATTTCTATGGTAAACCCTAGCCTAAATTGATGAATGTGATATTTGTGGGTTAATGCCATTAGAGGCAAAGTTGAAGGTTCAAAGGTGATCTTCCTAAATCAATGTCATGTATACTAATTGATACAAATTTAGGACCATATAATCATGAATTGAACTAGACTTTATTGAATATGAAGGATCTTGACTTGTAAAGTTAGAATTGAACCTTTATGAATCAATTATGACTAGAATCATCTTCTAATGAATATTGTGATTGAAATACCTTGAAATATAGGCATAAATATGCTAGTAAGAAGTAAAGCTTGAAAGTAGGGCTTGTAGCCATCAATGTTAGGGCTTTAGGGGTAAAGTCAATATGATGTGATCTTGTTGTGTATTGTTTTTCTTCTACACACTTAGGCATGAAGATGCTAGGAGATCCAAGGTTCTCTCACATGCAATGATTCTAGGTTGGCCTAATAACCTAAAATGAATCAAAGTATGATAGTCTAGAATAGCTTCAAGTTGTGACATATATTCCCTTTATGTATAGCTTGGCTTAGTAGGATAAGACCAAGGTTGATAGCTTAGGATGGAGGATCTATACTCTCCTAAGGGATGATTGACTTGGCATTATAAAGATGCATTTAATGGTAGCATGAGTTAGGAGTAGTCATGGTAGCCTAGGATTGAGGATTCATACTCTCCTAAGGGTAGCTTGAACTAGCATTGTTAGGATGCCTTCATGGTAGCATGACTTGGTTTAACCAAGACCATTTCATGGTAGCTTTGGGATAGAGGACTTATACTCTCCTAAGGGTAGCTTAGGATTGAG
>NW_006239157.1:943393-949472 GCF_000226075.1 Solanum tuberosum
AGGATCCATACTCTCCTAAGGGTAGCTTGACTATGCATTGAAAAGTGCATTTCAAGGATAACTTGAGTTAGGTCAGTCATGGTAGCTTGGGATTGAGGACTCATACTCTCCTAAGGGTAGCTTAGGATTGAGAATCATACTCTCCTAAGGATAACTTGCATTTGTATCATAGTATTCTTGTAAGGGTACCATGACTTAGTTGGTCTAAGACTATTTCATGATAGCTAGGATAGGACACTTGTACCTTTCCTAGAGTAGCTTGGACTTGCATGTTAGTATGTCTTCCAAGGTAGTTAGCTTAGCTTAACCTAGTTATGTTAGTAAGATGATAACATGGTCTAGCCTATTAGGGGGTTATTTCTTGGTAGCCTTGGATTGTGAAATAAAGTTCATTCATGGGTTATGACTTGCCTAGTACTAAATCGAGAAGTACCTTATATGAATAAAGGCAAAATAGAATAGAGGGACTAGTCCCCAACTAGAGAGCATTCATGATAGTCTAAAGGAGTACTTAGTGTGGGTAGTAGTATGGATGCTATCCATACATTGCATAAGTATGCCTTAAGGCTAGGTATGAAGGGTTCCTACACATAGTATAGTTTAGCTTGGGTTGTTGCTATAGTTGCCTTCTAAGAGATGATTGACTAAATGTGATAGTTCCCTTGTCTATACGAAGATAGCTAATAGTAAGACCAAAGTAGGGTGAATATGACTAAGATGATTTCAAGGTTATGCATAGTGTGAAGGGTAGTATGTGATGCCTTTCATGCATTGCACAAGTGTGCTTTAAAGTCACTTAGAAGTATGGTGCCCTTATAGTAGAGAGGCTTAGGATTTAACCATGCATATAGACTATGATTTAGATGAACAAAAAGGGATACTTGGCTTGGGTGGTATTATGGGATGCTATTCTTGCTTTGAACATGTATGCTTTTGAGGTTACTTGAGAATGGTGCTATTATGGTATAGATGACTAAGAGTCAATTATGCTTATATTACTCTGACTTATCTCCTATGCTCATTAGCTATGTCTTATGTTGACTTATGTTTATATGATGCTTATGTTAGAGATCATGCTATGACTATGATGATTATGCTATGACTATGTTATTATATCTTATGCTTATGTCTTATGTTGACAAACCATTTTGAGATGCTCTTATGATGTTGTGCTGGCTTTCATAGTTGGTACATTTTGTACTAACGTATATTATTGCCTACATTCTAATCAAATGTAGGGTTTCGGAGATTGGGTTGCTTTGGAGGCTAGGTTTCCAAGAATCAAGAAGAGTTGAAGAATTGGTGAGTCCTCATAGCTTCGAGGACAAACCCATATTTCCTTTATGTCATTTCTTTATGCTTTAAACTTTGTATGGGTTGTGTCCAAGAGTTTTATTCAAGAGTATGTTAGATGGTTTGAGACAAAAGTGTAGTAAAGACTTCCGCTTGCTTATGAAAATGTTTTCGATTGTATGGTTTTAAAGAAGTTTTAAATTTTCCATACTTCTCTAATATCTTATGTTATGATGATGCTAAGGGCTTGTATGAGAACCCTTCGGGGTCAAGTACGCCATGTTACGTCTAGGGTTTACCCCTGAGTCGTGATAGTACGTGGTTTTAATTAAAGAATTGTAGTTGCAAATGCAGTTCTACCTTCGTATTTTTGGCTTGCTCGAGAAAGAGGTTATAAAACCAAGATCATTGATTGATGGTCTGTGGGTATTGGGTCGTCATGGGTTCAGCTCGAAAGAGTGAATCCTAAATCCTTTTCCACACATTCAACTCGAGAGAGTGAATGTACTACAACATAGGTTGTTCTTATTTGCATGCTTGTCAATGTTCGAGAGAAATCAACTTGATTCGGGGTAAATTGTTCGAGAGAAAGTTTATCCCCTCTAAAGTCTAGCTTATTACTAATTTACAGCTATTTTCTAACAGTTGCAATTATCCATTTGTCTACATTAGCCTATAATCGAATCACATCCCAAGAACCTGTCTCATTATTGTTATTTCGTGTTATTTGTTGTTGTTGTAGCTGATAGTTAAAACCAAAATTCCCTGTTATTTGACATTCGTGTCACCCCTTGATTTAAATTATGTCTTTATTCGATAATGTCTATTCCTATGGCTGATATGACAACATTCGTACTTTCCTATTGATACTTAAACACATACCACTCCCTGTGGGATTCGACCCAACTCATTTAGTTGGGTTATATACTGACTAACGATCGTTGACTCTTAGAACTGGATTAAGTGTCTTTGATAGCATTATTCAATCAACCAATAATTGGTATTCTCTTTTGGTGAATGGCCAAGATTGTGGCTTTTTGTTACTTTACTAGGGGTGTTAAACAAGGAGATCCTTTATCTCCTTCTGTATTCGTTCTAACAGCTAAAGTTCTTGCTAGGGACCTTAATAATCTGTTCAGCTATGCAGGGTATCAGGTATTTGGTATACCAAAATGGAGTGAACAGATTAATCATCTTGCCTATGCTGATGACACTATCATTTTTGCTAAGGCAGACAAAGGTTCCTTGAACTTGATAATGAAGACTTTACAAGAATATGAATCACAATCTGGTAAAAAAATCAATAAAGAAAATAGTGCATATTTTGTTTATCACAAGGCAGCTCAAGGTGACATCCAGATGATAGAAGAATGTACTGGTTTTCCTAGAGGTAAGTTCCCACTAACTTATCTTGGATGTCCAATTGGGCATGCCAGGAAAAGGAAAATTCATTTTTCTAAACTCATAAAAAAGGTTCAAAATAAACTTCAAGTTTGGAAAGGGAGACTTCTGTCTTTTGGGGGTAAGACTGTATTGATCAATAATGTATTACATAGTGTTCCTATGTATCAGCTGTTTGCTATCATTCCCCCCAAGTGTGTCATCCATGATCTTCATAGAATCTTTGCAAGATTTCTATGGAATTTTAAGGAGGTAGGAAGAAACAAACACTGGGTTTCCTGGAATAATGTATGTTTACCCAAAAAAGAAGGAGGACTAGGATTTAGATCCTTATTTGATGTTTCAAGCGCTTTATTTGCAAAACTATGGTGGAACATTAGAAAAAATAATTCTATGTGGTCTCAATTTATGTGGAATAAATACTATAAAAGACACATACCACAAACAGTAGAATGGAGAGGAGGTTCCCAAACCTGGAAACATATACTAGCTGCTAGAGATTTTATTGATCAAGAAATATGGTGGCAACCAAATTGTGGTCTAACTAGTATCATGTTTGATAATAGGACACAATTAGGTGCTCTATATTATTATCTTCCAGTGTCTTATAATAATGAATGGAATGCAGAGTGATGTTGATCAATTATATCAAGAAGGGAGTTGGAATGAAAAGCTCTTAAGAAATGTATTCCTGAAAATGTTGTAAAACATATTCTCAACAAAATTGAGATATTCCAGGAATCAGAGGAAAGGGATAATCCTATGTGGATGTTAAACAACTCTGGTAAATTTTCAGTCAAGTCTGTGATACTAAAGTATGGCCAGGGGAGATACATGCTAACTATGGGTAGGAAGCAGGAACCATTATGTAAAAAATTTCGGGGGGTTACAAATCTCTTATACTACCATCGATCGACAGAGTGGAACGACTTTCTTCAATCTACTTAATTAATTTAAAAGGCGACCCACCGCGCCAGGCTATAAGATAAGACACAGTTCTTGTACTACTTGATTGACTAGTAAGAAAGAGCTTTCGTAAGAACTGAAAGACTCTTGTATCCACGGAAAAAAACTAGGAATATCTGATTCTAGATCAATATAATAAAAAAAGCAGGTTCTAGGGCAAGTGAATTTGAAAGCAGTCTCTTTTAAAGAGAGTTAGAAAAGCTAATCCAGTTGTTTCCTTGCCCTGGTTTGGTCTCTAGTTTGATGGTTTGTACGTGCTAAAAATCCGGTACATTCCGTTTTGTTTCTCATCCCAGTCTTTCGCAACACTTCAAGTTTACTTCTTTTGTTAGGTCTCAAGGACATTATCAGAACCCCTGGAGTTGAGAATGCTAGTTTTGATAGGATTTGGGAGAAGGGTGTACCTTTTAAGGTATCTTTCTTTTTCTGGAGATTAGTAAAGAAAAGGATCCCCATTGGTGAGGTCTTGGCCAGATTTGAAATTGAGGAGGAGATGGTGTGTTGCTTGTGATCAGATGGTGAATGAAAGTTTTCAATACCTATTTGTCTCCTGCCCTGCTGCTAATCATATGTGGAGTACTTTTGCTAGAGCTGCTGGTGTAGAAGGTCCTTTCCTTCAGATAAAGGACACAATATACAAGTAGTGGAATGCAAATTGTCCAGCTAAGCTAAGGCCCCTATTCAATGCTATACCTGGACTAATACTCTGGAAAATCTAGAAAAGAAGGAATAGAGTAAGACATGGTGACAAAATGAATGTGCAAGGCATGATGATGGAGGTAAACAGGAACTTGCACATGTTAGCTGTTCTCAGATACCCTTGGCTGAGGAATATACCTGAGAATTGGTCGAATTTGGTGAATTTCTTTGAAGGATATAAACCAATTATAGTTCCTAATGTCGTATACTGGAAACCTCCTAAGGATGGGTTGGTAATGTTGTGTTTATACTTATCTAAGTAAGAACTGAAGATTACCACTTGGAGGAAGCCCCAAATAAGATCGATTTGTACATCAGTATAAGGACACTGCATAACAATGTAAAGTTGAGCTTCATTTGGATTTAATCGAAAGAGGTTGTGGGATTACCTTTCACACAGGAACATGACCAAGAGTTGTTGAGCTGAAGAAGTCTTCGATGGTCAAGAATACATGGCGTTAGTGAGATTTATAACGTCTTAGTGTAATCTATCCAAGCTCGACACTAATCTTCCCTAGTTCTTCTGTGATTAAGATCTAGCTCATCTCTCATCATTTGCACAAAGATCCTTTAATGGAGGTCCACCTTTGTCGACAGTATTGAAGATTGGAGAACCGTTTGTTGAAGAAGGATTCGAGACATTGTTGTCTTTAAGATAGTGAGGGTAAGCTTTTCCTTTTTGTTATTCTGTTTAGTCTAGTTTCCTAATTTTGACTTTGTTTCAGATTTTGGGATTGGGCCTTATTTTGGGACTAATCCCATTATTGATGATTTTCATTTATTTGTTACCTATTAATAAAGGGCGTTTAGCCACCTTTTGATTAAAACAAAGGATTGAAGAATTCTTGAGATGATCAGAATTACTTGAGAAATAATTGTTGAAGAGAGAGTTGAAAATAAAAAGAAGAAAATAATGGGTGATAAAATCTTAAAGTGCAAAGTGCTTAAGGAAGTGTAAGTCAATATTATATAGTTTTCCTACCCATTCCCTAGCCTACATTACAACCCATTAAAGCCCTATTTGATTATATTCAAGCATGCTTAATTAGTGGAGATGTACATAATGGGCAAGCCTATGGTTCTTTGTGCATACATGTGAATTTTATCTCTGAGTGTGAGTTGTTCTTTGATGCCAAGTCCTTAATTTATATTCAATCTTTTGATTTGAGTGTGTGGACTATTTCTTCTTGTGAGGACACTTGTTTCATGATAGATAGGTGATGTTATTAACTTTCTTTGATGAGAATAGGTGAGAAAACTTAAATTTGATGAGTTCAGAGTCCTTCCTTGAGGTTAGGAGGTTAGATGTTTGTTATTTATTTGGATGCCTTGCATAATGAGTGGGAATGTACTTGACGTTTTGAAATTTGTATATGGCCTAATTGTTTGTATCAAGAATTTTGGAGATGAGCTTTAATGTTTACTTGAGGACGAGCAAAAGTTTAAGTGTGGGGTGTTGATGTGAGGCCAAAATACATATTTTAATCATTATTTGCCTCATATTTAGTATTTATATATGTCCTTTTTGAGCATGGATTATATGGATTGTGCTTAATAGTATATTTTATTTGTAGGATTAAATTGGTGAAAACATGAAGAAGTTTGGAGCTAAAACGAATTAAAGATGGAAGGTTGAAGAAGAAAATCAAACAGGCAGCTTAATTGATTAAATTGAATATAATAATATTATATATATATATATATATATATATAATATTAT
>NW_006239157.1:949636-961069 GCF_000226075.1 Solanum tuberosum
CATCTTTTCTTTGAATGATTCGTTGTAATTGTTCTATGTCTATGTGGAGTTAAACTTCTCGTTCTTGGATTATATTTTCTTACAAAATGATTGTTTAGTAATTTTGATTCTGCATAATTGTTTATCATATTGGTTGTTCTTATATTCTTATGATTACTATTTCCATGCTTGATCAGCATAGAGATAAACACATTGTCTACTCTTGAATTGATTTGTGTATAGGATAGGGATATACCTAGGTACCTTGCTTGGCTCAAATACGGGAATACAACGTAATGCTCCATAGTTGGTTTAGTCTATCCCCGCTCAACGATGTAGTTAGGCTGTCAACTGTGGTAGACGGTTAGAGGTCGGGATATCATGACTATATTATCAGCCCCTTGAATCAATAACTAGATAATCAAATAAGTTGATGAAATTGATGCTAAGCGTAATTGTCAGTTAAATCATAATCCTAGATCGATTCATTCATTGATAGTGTAAACATCTATCTTTTCTTAGTTAATTATTTTTTAGTAATTTTATATTTATTTTTAGTTTAGTTAATATATATTCATCTTTTGAAATCCTCCCTTAAATAAATAATTAGAATTAATATAATTTAGTAAGAATAATTAATTGACAAGTCATTTGGGTTCGATAATCCGATTCTTTTAAGAGCCACTATATTACTTGTGCGACCACGTACACTTGTGTGTGCAATTGGTAGCAACAATCATAATGCACATATTTTAAGTAAACCTCACCACACAAGGCACTCAACACAATTATCGACCATAACTCTACAAGTTAAGCTCGCATGCAACGACCATAGCAAGGCTAACCTTGACAATCTGACTAGTAACAATTAGATGCTAAGAGTTCACATGACTTATGCAATTCAAATTGCCTCGTTGGACTTGCACAAACACATCACTCATCAATATCACTATTCAAGTCATTAGTATTGACCACCACCGACATTCAAATGTACAATATAACATTTTCAACATTCACGATCAAGCAAACAAGAGAGATACCAATGAGTCAAAGCCAACATTCATTCATATTCAAGCAACACGAAGAAGTTTCGAACAAAAATAATAAAACAACAAAATATCCAAAACAAAACAAAATACAACCAATGGGATAGGTATCGAGATACCTTCACCCTACCAAAGTTGTGACCTTTTCGGAGGGTTGTGACTTTTCTACAAGGTTGCTACTTTTTCGAAGAACTGTGACTTTTTTGAAGGGTTGTGACTTTTCCGAAGAGTTATAACTTTTTCGATGAGTTGTGACCTTTTTGAAGGGTTGTGACTTTTCTAAATTGTTGTGACTTTTTTTTTTGATAAGGCACAATAAGCATTTTTCATACCCTACCCTTTGTTTGTTATAAAAAGAGGGGTTCCTCCAAAATTTTAAACTACAATTTTTTAATGTTTTTCATTGTTCTTCTTCTTCTTAAAACACTTAATATAGTATATCTTCTATAAATTATAGTATATTTTTTTGTTTATATTATATTAAAAGAAGACACCATTTCACATTGAATGGTTACGACTTTTCCAAAGACTTGTGACCTTTTCAATGAGTTGTGACCTTTCCGAAAGGTTGTAACTTTTATGATAAGAAACGATATGCACATGATCATACTACCCTTTGTTAACTCTAAATAGAGGGGTTTTCTCACATTTTTAAACTACAATTTTTTTATGCTTCAATTCTCCTCTTCTTAATAAAAATCAAGTTTGATTTACAAACCTTGACAATTTAAAATTTCACTGAAATTTAATCACTCCCTAGCATGAATGTTAAATTAATATCAATTTAGTAAATATTCTATATTTTATATCAATATTTATTTATATTATATACATTGAAAATAAGAACTCCAACAATACAATAATAACTAAGTAATGCACTTTGGAGGAGGGAGGAGAAAATATATTTAAGAGGTGTAACTAAGAGATTTTAAGAGTGGCTAGCTAGCTTTCAGTAGTAATCATAAGAAAGTTTACATTCACTATTCATAGGAACTTATACTTTTATCATTCATTTTTATAATTGTTTTACTTAAATTTTTTTTATTTAATAATATTCACATTATTTTTAAATATAATATACATGGTTTGATATTCACGTGCAATGCACGTGCGTCAAAACTAGTATATATATATATATAAAGTGCGATGTTTAGAAATGCAAGAACCATGGATAAATAGGAGAAAAATTGTGGGTTGCATTTTTAGTATCTCAAAATATTTATCACATTAAAAAATGAAAACAACGTGATGGAACAAATTTCTAACTCTTTCATATATGTGACCAAAAAAAAATAATTGTTGAAGGAAGAAGTGGAACTCTGCATAAAGTTAAGATCACTCGGGGTGAGTAGAAATAAATGATTTCTCATAAATAGTAAGATCTCCCCCCCTCCCCTTCTCCCCTCTCTAAAAAAGAGGAGAGACGTGTTGGAAAAATACTTAGTTGTTGATCAAGAAAGAAAGAAATGAGAGTCTTCGGACATTGCTTGGGCTAAGTCAAACTTGGAAGTTGGGACGAGTGTTGTATGATTACCTAGTGATTTACAAGTATCCCTCAATGGCTTGTTCCAGAGAATGTTCTAGTCTATTTCTAACTAGTGATGGAAAGAGAATGAGAAAGAGAGTCATGAAAGAAAATTTGAAATTGAAATTAAAGAAAACAAGTGTCTTTCGTATAGATCAAGATATGGTAGATGTAATGTATCGATATTGTATAAATATTAATGAAATGTATCAGTATTGTACACATAGTATATAATCATGCATATATGATGTATATCTATGTATTAAAAATATACATACATCCATATGCATTGTTTATACAATACATTATATAACGGTTAATTTCAAATATATACGATAGAGTTATCAATTTACAATAAATATCATCATGTTTACTTACATAAAAAATAGTCAAAAGTCATAGAAAGTAAACACTGATTATACAATATGTCTTGTCTATACACTGATTATACAATATAGCCTTGCCAAATGTCATAGAAAGTCTACACTGACTATACAATATAGTTTACTTATACATGATATATACACTAACTATACATTATTATTATACACTCTAAAAAACTGAGTATAGCTTAACTATACATGAAGTATATATTGACTATATGTGAAGTGTGCATTGACTATTCAATCTAGATCAACTTGAAATCACCTCTAAGCAGTCCCAAATTATAAATATGAAATCCTCTCGATGTTTCAAGTCTTTTGATATATAATTTTCACAAAATAATTCACGTTTGCGATATGTCAAATTTTTAAAAGAATAAAAGAGAAAATAAGAAGAGGAGGAAGAAGTTACATGAAAAATCAGAAAGAAAATAAGAAGAAGAAGGAACTGTAATAAAGATCAAAAACAAAAAAGAATAAGAAGTTTCAAGGAGAAGCGAAGCAAAAAGAAGAGGACAATGCGGGCTAAATCTTGGAAGGATAAGTGTCGAATGTCCATATATAGTATTAAATAAATTGTTTTTTAAGCTGACTATTTTTTGTGTAAGAAATATAACCTAATGGATATTTTGTGTAATTTTTCCAAAAAAATAAAACAGAGAATAGGGCTGGAATGTCCAATTGAAAAAAAATAAAGCCAATAGCAGTGACAAAAACGAAAAGGAGAAACTACACAAAATACAAAATAATTACAATTCTATAGCCTAGCCCAAAGTATCTCAATAATTGTCCATTCGCTCCAATTTAATTGCCGTTCTTGTCCCCTTTAGTTTAGGCTCAATTTTCACCCAAGTTTAAATCATTTCAGCACTAATTAAGAGTAATTACATGGCAAAATGAGACTCTTACGCATTTAAATTTGTAACTTTCTCTTTCCCTTTTTTTTGATCCTTTTGTCTTTTCCGTTTGAGTGCTACTAAATGACCATAATTTTGTGACCCAAAAATTACCATAATTATTAAAAGATGAATATAAACTTCTTGGATTTTATAATCTTTTTCTTAATAAGTTTTCCTCCAAATCATATATCATATATTTATATAAAAGAGAGCCCTAGGCCCTCCTACGTGGCGCCACCACAAATCAGGATTTTCTTTTAATTTATTTATTTCCAAAAAATAGCCTTCCCTTTTAATGAAGAGTTGCTACTTTGATGAAGAAGTGCGACTTTTATGAAAAGTTGTGACTTTTATGAAGAGTTGTGACTTTTATGCAAAGTTGTGACTTTTATGAAAGGTTGTGACCTTTTCGAAGGGTTGTAACTTATCCAAAGAGTTATAACTTTTCCGAGAAGACACAATAATGATTTGCTCCTACTACCCTTTTTTGTCTATGATTTCCTCCCATTTTAAAACAACAAAAATTTTGAACTACTTCTTTTTCTTCTTCAGGACAATTAAATATTTGTGTACTTTGCTCCTGTTGAATGGCTCACTGACACCATTGTTTTTGTATCAATACACTGGTGAATAAAATTGTTAGATCTTGAGAGGATCTATTACTTTAAACATCGGGTACTAAAGGGAATTAATTTCCTTAAGGGGACACTGTGCATTCAAGTTTCAGTCTATTTTTGAAGATCCTGGTATGTTTTTTTACAGTCATTAATTTATTCTTCCATTATTAATTGTTGTTTTTGAGTACATGCTTTTAAACATTGTTGTTTTTGAGTACATGCTTTTAAACATTGTTGTTTTTGAGTACATGCTTTTAAACATTGTTGTTTTTGAGTACATGCTTTTAAACATTGTTGTTTTTGAGTACATGCTTTTAAACATTGTTGTTTTTGAGTACATGCTTTTAAACATTGTTGTTTTTGAGTACATGCTTTTAAACATTGTTGTTTTTGAGTACATGCTTTTAAACATTGTTGTTTTTGAGTACATGCTTTTAAACATTGTTGTTTTTGAGTACATGCTTTTAAACATTGTTGTTTTTGAGTACATGCTTTTAAACATTGTTGTTTTTGAGTACATGCTTTTAAACATTGTTGTTTTTGAGTACATGCTTTTAAACATTGTTGTTTTTGAGTACATGCTTTTAAACATTGTTGTTTTTGAGTACATGCTTTTAAACATTGTTGTTTTTGAGTACATGCTTTTAAACATTGTTGTTTTTGAGTACATGCTTTTAAACATTGTTGTTTTTGAGTACATGCTTTTAAACATTGTTGTTTTTGAGTACATGCTTTTAAACATTGTTGTTTTTGAGTACATGCTTTTAAACATTGTTGTTTATGTTTATGCTAAAATATGGTTATAAGTATTTGTTAGTATAGATAAAATAACAAACGTTAATTGAGTAATCAAGCAAGTTTTCTCTACTAAAATTGTTGAAGATACAATAAAAAAAACCCTTACAAATCTCTAATTTCTTCATCAACAACGTCATTCACATACAAGGATGCAATTTTGTGTTCTTTAGAAAATCCTCTAAGAGTTAATAACTTTGCATGCCCATATTTTTTAGTTTTTATGTTTTTTGTTATCTATTTTTACTAAATTTTATTAGTGGATATTATGAGTACTTTTAGGATTGAAAGTTGATTGAAGTGTTAGTCAATTTTTTGAGGTATGTTATTTCAAAACATAGGACCTTTTCTAGTTAGAATGATTTGTTATAATCCTTGGATATCTCATAGTTTACTCCATTTAATATTTGTTTTTTCTCGCTGTTTTGTTGCTTCCTTAAAATTGTATTGATTATTTTTCGTTTGGTATGTATATGATCTTACTCGGATAACTCTTTGTCCTTATAATGTTATAAAAGAGAATCCTAGATCCGCCTACGTGGTGCCACCACAAATAAGAATTTCCTTTTAATTTATTTATTTTCAAAAATAGCCTTTCCTTTTCACGAAGAGTTGCGACTTTTATGAAGAGTTGCGACTTTTATGAAAAGTTGTGACTTTTATGAAAAGTTGTGACTTTTATGATAAGTTATGACTTTTATGAAAGGTTGTGACCTTTCCAAAGGGTTGTAACTTTTCCAAAGAATTGTAACTTTTCCGATAAGACACAATAATGATTTGCTCACACTACCCTTTTTTGTCTATAAATAGAGGACTTTCCTCTCATTTTAAAACAACAAATTTTTTGAACTACTTCTTGTTCTTCTTCTTCTTCTTCTTCTTCTTCAGGACAATTAAATATTTGTGTACTTTGCTTTTGTTGAATGGCTCACTGACACCATTGTTTTTGTATCAACACACCGGTGAATAGAATCTTTCTATCTTGAAAGGATTTATTCCTTTAAACATCGGGTAATAAAGGGAAATAATTTCCTTTAGGGACACTGTGCATTCAATGAGCTCGATATTTTCCATTATGTTTCAGTCTATTTTTGAAGATCCTGGTATGCTTTTTATAGTCATTAATTTATGCTTATATTATTAATTGTTATTTTTGAGCACATGCTTTTAAACTTTGTTGTTTATGTTTATGCAAACATATGATTATAAGTATTTGTTAGAACAGATAAAATAACAAAGGTTTATTGAGTGAGTATTCAAGCAAATTTTCTCTACTGAAGTTGTTGAAGATACAATAAAAAAAAGTCCTTACAAATCTCTAATTTCTTCATCAACAGTGTCATTCACTTACAAGGATGTGATTTTGTGTTCTTTAGAAAATTCTCTGAGAGTTAATAACTTTGCATGCCCATATTTTTGGTTTTATGTTGTTGTTATCTATTTTACTAAATTTTATTAGTGGATATTATGAGTACTTTGAGGATTGAAAGTTGATTGAAGTGTTAGTCAATTTTTTGAGGTATGTTATTTCAAAATATAGGACCTTTTCTGGTTAGAATGATTTGTTATCATCATTGGATATATTATAGTTTACTCCATTAAATGTATGTTTTTTCTCGCTGTTTTGTTGTTTTCTTAATTATATTAATTATTTTTCGTTCGGTATGTATATGATCTCACTTGGACAACTTATTCGTCCTTTTGATGTTTTTATTTTTTTCCTTCTCATTCAGCTCTTCTAAATATTTTGGTGTGAGTTATGACTATTTTCGGCAAGTTTAACTTGAAGAATATGAAACAAAACCTACTCTAAATAAAATTAATATCTTAAACTACAAAAGATATGTCTATTAACATAGATTTGTTGTCCTTCATGTCCCAAGTCATTGTTGAGCGTTTGAGTTATCTAGGCCAGACTCATTTTAAATTTTTTAAAGTTCGAGAATATTTCTTTAACATGAGTCTAGAATCCAACATTTTGATCTACTTGTACTTTCATAATGCAACAATTATAAATACATATTTCTGAAAAAGTTGTAAAGTTGCATTTATGTAGCATCTAGAAGGGCCTTCAGAGCAGAAGTTTAATGAAGAATGAATTTCTCAAATGGTCAACTATATTATTTTGCTGTTGTTTCAAATTTAATTTTTTCTCCTTCTATAAATTTTGTTAGAGTAACAAAGTAACAATAACGAAAAGTGGTGAACATTTGACCAAAGGCAAGTAGATTGTCTCTAAAAAGATTATTTATGTTGTTGTGGTGTACATTTTTTAATGGTCTTAACTTATTTATAACTCATATTGATTATCAAAAATTTCACATAATTTTTTTTCACAAGGAGTTATTGGAACGACCGGCTTCCGTCGTTATATAAAAGCCAATGAGGAAATTTTTTGGGCCAGAAAACTTTTTCGTAGTAACTTGGGATATCCCAACCTAGTCCAGATTTGGATGAAATTGTAGTCAGTAAAGTCTAGGGAAATCTGGTAGCAATTGGGTGATTTAATTATGATTTTGATTACTTGGGTAGATATCTAAGACGTTAAGGAACCCATACGATGTTACAGAATTGAATTCGGGTGAGTAGAACTCCCGAAATTGGTCTTGGCGTGAACATGTAGTTCTGATTGTCGTTGGTTGAAGGTATGTTGTGAAAGGGAGGTATTGGAATTATTAATTTTTCTCATTTGTTCCGTACAAGCCGCTGAGGCGGGATTTTTGTCGCTAGGGCGGGGACGTTGTAGCGGGGTGGGGCCGATGCGACTTAAAGTCGGAAATAAACCCCAAAAATGTTTTATTCTGCAATTTTCAAACTTGAGAGCTAAGGAACAAAGCCAGGAGTCTTCTTAGCAGTTTTCCACCATTCTTGAGGCTAAAGGTAAGGTTTTCACTACCCAAATCCATTTTTCGATCCGTAGAACGTAATCTAATTGATAATTATCGATGGGGGAGGGTTTTGATATGGAATTTAGGGTGGAAACAACCTTAAATTGGATATTGGGATCAACAGTTTGATCTAGGGTTAATAGGATTGATCGTAATTCGGGTAATTAGTTATCGTTTATTGATTCCCGTGTTATAATTATTGTTTGTAGACCAAGAACAAGCGGAACGAATCCAAAAATGGAAGAATCAAGTTTCTTAGGGGTTCGAGCTTGTTTCGAGGTAGGTTATGGTTGTGATTTCATATTGTGTGATACATGTTTGTTCTTGCTTCATTATGATGCATGTATGTATGTGGATGTTGCATTATTGATCACACTAATCGTAAATGAGTATGAACAAATGACTAGATGCCTTGAATCACTTCTTGATTGTATGATTATTGAGAATATACTTGTGATTGCGATTGTGATTGTGGCTTGTGGAATGGATCGGGTATTGCGTTTTCTACTCAATAACTTGGATCTGTTGCCACGTTCCGGCATAAACATGGGATCGATTGCCATGTTCTGGCATAAACATTGGATCGGGTACCATGTTCCGATATGCTAACAGTTTGGGTTTGGGTTCCATGAGAGGACTAATGACTTGTTGTAAATGCATGTTGTTGAGAATGTGATGATCGATGTTGTACATGTTCAATATTTGCATGTTTATAATGTGATATTTACTTATGTATGTTGCACTTAGTGGGATAGCCACGTGAACCTACTAGTACATTGTGGTTGTGTACTGATATTTCACTTGCTCTTTCTTTGTTGAGTATAGGGCATCTTCAGATGAATATTGACAGACCTCGTCTAGAAGATCAGTGATCGCCGATCGAATTCATGGGTGATCCAGTTCTTCCAGGCTGCCATGAGTTCTCTTTTTGCTCAATCCATTTCATAAGGACTTAGACTTTCTAGTTGGTTATTAGTGCATTAGTTTGGGGTTGTAACCCTTCTTGTTTAGACTTATGGATCTTGTTAGAGTTTTGGTATGTTGACTTTCAGGTTCTAGGTGTTACTTCAATATTTGTTTAGTTGATGGACCTTGTTTGGAGTTTATGGGAACTCTCTATTTCTTTTCTTAGCATTTAACTTGCTTCCGTAATTTAAATGCCTTAGTATTATGCTTAGAGTTGGTTAACTAATTAGTATTAGTGGTTCTCCCACCGGAGGGTTAGTGTGGGTGCCAATCACGATGGTCTGGGTCATGGAAAAGTCGGTATGAGAGCCTAGGTTCGTTGATCTCGATGTACCAAAACGAGTCTGGTAGAGTCTTGCGGAACAGTACGGAGACATCTGTACTTTTCTTCGAGAGGCTATAGGACTTTAGGAAATTTCTCTGTTTTCTCTTGTCTCCTTTCGTGCTATAAGTTGATTCCAATTGGTATCTGGAGATTCGAATTGGTATCTAACCTCCTTCACTCTTCTGTCCGCAGATGGTTAACACTAGATTCAACGGCGTCAGTCCCGTATCTCCCATCAATGGTCCAGCTAAGGAATCTGTAGCGAGAGGTCGCAGTCGAGGCAGGGGTAGATGAAGAGCTAGGGGTAGAGGCCGTGGAAGAGTAGCACCTACTAGGGATGGAGCACCAGTTGAGAATGTTCCTAGGAATAAGGCCCCTCATGCGCACCATGAAGAGGTAGAGGAGGATGTTGAGATTGGGAATTAGTAGTATATTGGACAAGAAAAAGAGGTGCTCATTGAGACTACATGTATCTTCCCTTAGACTCAGTGTTAGCCCAATAGATTATGTCGTTCTTGAAAGGATTGCTTGGTCCTGGAGTGCTTCCCTTTGTTCAAGCAGCTCAGGCTCCCGCCCATCCCCCTGTTGCTAACATTGCCCCTAAGACGGGTGGAACTGGAGGTATTGATGCTTTCTTTCATCCTTTGTTGGGTCATGTTATGACTGGTAATGAGCATGAAATGTTGACTAAGTTTTTGAAGCTAAAGCCTCTTATATTTCTTGTTGCGGAGAGTGAGGATGGTTATGATTTTATCTTAGATTGCTACGAGAGTCTTCATAAGTTGGGAATTGTCCATCAGCATGGGGTTGAGTTTGTGACTTTTCAGCTTCAAGGTGAGGCTAAGTAGTGGTGGAGAGCTTATGTGGAATGCCGATCTTCAACTTTACCCCCACTCTCTTGGACTCAGTTTCATGCTCTGTTCTTAAAAAAATATGTGCCCCGGACCTTGAGAGATCGTAAGAAAGATGAATTCATGTCTTTGGAGGAAGGTGGTATGATTGTGGCTACTTATGAGGCTAACTTCCATGCGTTGTCTAGATATGCTACCCAATTGGTGACTACGGAAGAAGAGAGGATACATCTGTTTGTTAGGGGACTGAATTCTGAGTTACATGTATTGTCTATTCATATGACCTCCCTCTGCAAGAAAAAGCTTCAATGAAGTGACAAAATTTGTGAATTAAATGGAGGGGGTGAGGCGAAACGATTAGGCTAAGGCATTGGATAAGAAAGACAAAAATTCAGGCAACTTTCAGGGATCTTACTCTAGAGGTTCAGGGAGGCCAACACTTGCAGCCCGGCCAATTCAGTCCGCTTTGCCCACTTCTACATGTAATTACTCCGTAACTCCACCTCAGATTTTGATTCAAGATTGCCAGTGTCACGCCCAAAATCCCATTAAGGCGAACCGACACCCGTTGCCGAGAAGGCTCGGGAGAACCAACCTGTAATCATGCTCTATCTATGAACATTTAAAGGTGCTGCCATAGTGGATAACATGTTTTCATGAAAGTAGACAATATTAACAAGCCAAAAGAAAGTGCACATGACTTGGCCGTTAGGACCATGATGTCTAAGACACGAGGCACAACCACACTTCACTATACATAGTCTACAAAGCCTCTAAATGATAAAACATTATGGGGTTAAGGTCGGCACAGACCCCGCCTTACACTCAGCAACTATACAATACCAAAATACATGCTATAGACCCGGAAAGCCCCGAATCAACCTAGAGCTCACCAATAGCCGTTGGATGTCCTGTTCTCCTACTGGAGAGATCTACTAGTTTCTGTACCTGCAACATGAATTGCAGGTCCCCCGAGAGAGATGTTAGTACGGGAGAATGTACTGAGTATGTAAGGCATAAAGTACTATATGTGAAATAAGAACTCAAATGAAATCATATACCAATGTAAGAATACAAGACCAACTTTTCTCATATTATGGAATCAGGTACTTTACATTCTTTTCTTTACTTTATCATTCTTTACTTTACACTCTATGCA
>NW_006239157.1:961380-961867 GCF_000226075.1 Solanum tuberosum
TCATAAGTCGTGTTGGAGCTGGTAGGCTGCCTCTATGTGTCGAGGACGAGTCTAGATTTCATGTCAATTAGTAGGAAATCGAAAAGCCTTACATACCTTATTGTACCACCTTGTAGTTACCTTGAAGTACCTTCCTTTCTTTTCAAATACTTATCTACAATAGAGTAGGTGATAAACTAGTATTAGTAGTTACTAAACATGCTTAGGCAGTCCAATCTCACTCAACAATAATGCTCGGGCATCAAACCCGTAATTACCAAACAAAGGGTGTTCTTTCAATCCCTATCTTCTTTTATTGCATTTGTACACTACATAGCTATATTTCAATATCGACAATTTACACCCTTTCCTGACATCAACCAAGTTGTCCCCAATATGTTTACGCATCAACCTGTCACAAAACAGTCCTAACAATCCAACATACAATAGAGGATGTGAAACCATAGTTTCCCATCATCATCCCACGAGTTCTTATCAACAGTATACT
>NW_006239157.1:962386-968407 GCF_000226075.1 Solanum tuberosum
TAGCTTTATAAAGTCCAACAAGCACCTCAATTCTTTTATTCGTTTATCGAGCGTAATCTCCTTAGTTTAAATCAAAACTTATATACACTTGATCACCTTAACTTTTAGACTTACATATAGCCCTTCGATCCAGAATTTAAATACTTCTAAAATTTAACGTTCACTCGATCGTGCAATATTGCAATGTACGGGAGTTACCCTTATAGCTTCTTTATTGTCACCATTCATCTAGGAAATCAAGTTCATTACTTATACCACCAAGCTAAATCAAGTTCCATATGTGTAGAACTTGTACACGTAAAATACGGGGTGTTACATCCTCCCTCCCTTAGGAACATTCGTCCTCGAATGCTAGTATAATCAGATAGCTTAAATAAGTTCAAACCTTAGTTTAAATCAACTTTTAACCACATAATAAATACCCTTTCATGCGTACCTATTAATGCCCTCATTTTGCACCTTGGACTTCCCCTTTAGGTTCAAATAAATAAGGGTACTTGGATTTCATCGCTTCCTCAGCTTCCCACGTTACTTCTTCAACTTGTTGGTTTTTCCAAAGCACCTTTACTGAAGCCATTTCTTTATTCCTTAGCTTTTTAACCTGACGATCTAGAATAGCAATAGGTACTTCTTCATAGGTGAGATCCCCTGTAACTTGTACATCTTCAATATGAGTGATATAAGATGGGTCACCTACGCACTTCCGAAGCATTGAGACATGAAACACCGAATGAACTGCTGAAAGCTCCTGAGGTAGCTCTTACTCATATGCAACTTGGCCAACTCTTCGAATAATCTTATATGGCCCTATGTAGCGTGGACTCAACTTTCCCTTTTTACCGAATCTCATTACCCCTTTCATTGGCGATACTTTCTAGAACATCCAATCTTCTATAGAAAACTCTAATCCTCTTCTTCTAACATCTGCATATAATTTGTGTCGGATTTGAGCTGTTGCTAGCCGTTGTTGTATCACGGTGCCATTTTGGTGATCTGCACTTCCTTCCATATAAAGCTTCATAAGGTGCCATTTTGATACTAGAATGATAACTATTATTGTAGGCAAACTCAATAAGTGGCAAATGATCATCCCAGCTACCTTTGAAGTTTAAGACACAAGCTTGAAGCATATCCTCAAGTGTTTGGATTGTGCGTTCTACTTGACCATCCGTTTGAGGGTGGAAGGCTTTACTTAAATTCACTTGTGTTCCCAAACTCTTTTGGAATGATTTCCAAAAATTTGTAGTGAATTGAGCTCCTCGATCAGATATAATAGAGATTGAAACCCCGTGTAGCTGAACTATCTCTTTAATATATAACCTTGCATACTCTTCAGTTGTATAATTAGTCTTAATTGGCAAGAAATGTGCTGACTTGGTGAGTCTATCAACTATTACCCATATGGAGTCAAACTTACGAAACGAGCGAGGAAACCCAGTGACAAAATCCATGTTGATCATGTCCCACTTCCAAGTTGGAAGCTCCATACACTGCATATAACCTCCCGGCTTTTGGTGCTCTACTTTGACTCGCTGGCAATTTGGACATTGAGCCACAAATTCTGCAATGTCCTTCTTCATGTCCCTCCACCAATACACTCCTTTCAAGTCATGATACATTTTAGTTGATCCCGAATGGATGGAATATCTTGAATGATGTGCTTCTGTCATTATCCTCCTTCTTAGCCCATTAACATTAGGTACACACAATCTATTTTGACAACAAAGTACTCCATCTTGTGTAAGCTCAAATCCCTTTGTCGTACCTTGATTTACCTTGTCCTTGAGTCGTTGTAGAGTAAGATCTTTGAACTGATTCTCTTTCACCTCAACTACTAATGAAGATTCTGTCGCATTATGCACTACAATTCCTTCTTTTGGGGTTTCAAGAAGACGAACTCTCAAACTAGCTAGTTGACGTAGATCCTTCGCCATCCCTTCTTTTTCCACGGTCTGCTCATTAATACGTGATATTGTCTTGCGACTGAGAGCATCGGCTACTACGTTTGCTTTCCCTGGATGGTATAGTATATCAACGTCATAATCTTTTATTAACTCTAACCATCTTCGCTGCCTCAAATTCAGATCCTTCTGCTTGAAGATGTATTGGAAACTTTTATGGTCTGTATATATGTCAACATGAACCCCATATAAATAGTGATACCATATACTTAAAGCAAATACAACCGCTGCTAGCTCAAGATCATGTGTTGGGTAGTTTCTCTCATGTGGCCGACTCTTGTAAGCTTCTTTCACATGCATCATTCCACTGAAACTTAGTTTCCTTGTGTGTTAGCTTAGTTAAAGGTGCAGAAATAGAAGAAAATCCTTCAACGAACCTTCTATAATAACCTGCCAACCCTAGGAAGCTACGAACCTCTGTGGGTGTTGTTGGTCTTGGCCAATCTTTCACGTCCTCTATCTTTTGTGAATCAACCCTTATTCCTTCATCAGATACAATATGACCCAAGAACGCCACTGATTTTAACCAAAATTCACATTTGGAGAACTTGGCATACAACCACCGATCACGAAGAACTGGTAATACCTGTCGTAAGTGATTTGCATGGTCCTCTTCTGATCTTGAATACACTAAGATACCATCTATAAATACTATCACAATTTGCATGGTCCTCTTCTGATCTTGACTACACTAGGATATCATCTATAAATACTATCACGATTTGCATGGTCCTCTTCTGATCTTGAATACACTAAGATACCATCTATAAATACTATCACAAATACATCCAAGAATGGCTTGAACACCCTATTCATCAAATCTATAAAAATTGCCGGTGCATTTGTTAGCCCAAATGACATAACGAGAAATTCGAAATGACCATACTGTGTTCGGAAAGCTGTCTTGGGTATATCCTTCTCCTTCATCCTCACTTGGTGATAACCTGTTCTCAAGTCAATTTTTGAAAAACACTTGGCACCTTGTAACTGATCAAACAAATCATCAATTCTGGGGAGAGGGTATTTATTCTTAATTTTCACTCTATTCAGTTGTCAGTAGTCGATACACATTCTCAACATGCCATCCTTCTTACGTACAAATAAAACGGGTGCACCCCATGGGGACACACTAGGCCTTATAAACCCTTTTTCTAACAAGTCCTTTAATTATCCTTTAATTCACGTAATTCTGACGGGGCCATTATATACAGAGGAATAGAGATAGGTTGAGTGCCTGGAATTAAATCAAATACCAAACTCTACTTCTCGTTCTGGGGGTAAACCTGGAAGCTATTCAGGAAACACATCAATAAATTCATTTTACTACCGGAACAGATTGAAGAGTCGGTGGTTCTGCCTCCACATCTCTCACTCTAACTAGATGACATATATACCCTTTTGACATCATCTTCCTCGCCTTCAAATAAGAAATAAACTTACCCTTTGGCACTGCAACATTGCCTTCCCATTCAAGGACTACCTCATTTGGAAAGTGAAAGTGCACTCTCTTAGTTTGGCAATCCACCGTGGCATAACAAGAAGCCAACCAATCCATACACATTATAACATCAAATTCAACCATTTCTAGTTCAATTAGGTCAGCCAATATATCATGATCATAAACAGTTACTATGCAGTTATGATAGACCCTTCTTGCTATAATAGACGCAACAGTTGGTGTAGACACTTCAAATGGTTTATTCAATAATTTTGGTGTTCTTTTAAGCTTCCCAGCAACTAGTGGAGTGATATACGATAGTGTGGAACCAGGATCAATTAACGCATATACATTATGTGAAAAGATGAACAATGTACCTGTTAATATGTCAGGTGAAGACTCCAAGTTCTGTCGACTCCCTAGAGCATATGTGCAATTTTGGACTCCGCTAAAACTAGCTGCTCCTCTAACACCTCTACCACGACCTGTAGGAACCTGTTGACCTCTACCTAAAGGAGGAACCAATGATGACGATGCAACAGCTGATCAAGTAGGTTGTGCTATATCACCCATGCGCCTTTTAGGGCAATCTCTCATTTGGTGCCCTGGCATACCACACCAATAACAGGCATCTGTTCCAATACAACATATATCTAAATGACTCCTCCCACATTGTTTACAAGGCTGTCTATGAGGCATTATTTGGCTTGTACTGCCCTGCTCTGGATATCCCAATGTCCGTGAACCTTGGCTCTCACTCTTTTGCCTAAACTGACTGCCTCTCGGCCATTGAAATTGGGGTGGAGCGCTAGCTGTAGAGTAGGGAAATGACGGCCTAGTTGGTCTATTAGAAAACTGAGGCTTAAACTCACCTTGGGGTGGTGTAAACTACCCGGTAGACCTAGCCCTCTTGGACTGACCCCTTTCTGTCTCTTGTGCCCTTCTTCTCTGTTTTTGATCCTCCAATTTTTGTGCAAAAGCTTCTATCCTTGCTATATCCATGTCTTTATTTAAAGAAGCAATAGTACAATATCTAACCAGATACGAATCCAATCTATCCACATATTGACGAACTATATCCTCTATAGTAGCAACTACATTGGGAGCATATCTGGACAAGGAATTAAATTGGAGACTGTACTCTCTCACGCTCATACCCCCTTGGTGAAGATTTAAGAACTGATCTGCGCGGGCCTCTCGAATCTTCAATGGCAAATAATGATCAAGAAACGCCTTTTTAAATTCTTTCCAAGTAGTTGGAGGTGCATCTGTACTCTTAGATTGCTTCCAAGTTTCATACCATAATATAGCCACACCTTTTAATCTATATGTTGCTAGCTCAACAGCTTCTTTACCACTCACGTGCATAACATCCAAAGTTCGTTGGATTTGATCAATAAAGTCTTGCGGATCTTTATTAGGATCTGACCCGGTGAATGATGGAGGGTCCAAATTAAGGAAATCATGTATCCGCATGCTAGCTGCCCTATCTGCACCACCAATACCCGCAACTGGGACTTCTTGCCTTTGACCCTGGCCAACAACAATACGAGTCAATAATTGAACCGAATTCCTCAAATCTTGCTCGGTAGCATTAATAGTAGGTTCTTGAGGTGCAGCTTCCCTCGTTAGATCTTATGGAGATGGAGGGGTCGGTGAAGTCTGTGATAGAGACTCATTTTGAGCCTCACTTTGAACAGCTTGATTAGGTGGTGGTTGGCTGGTCCCTTCTTGGGTAGCCATATCTACTCACTTACATGTACTTTTACTCCTCGTAACAGGCATCTTTGCTATAATAAAGCAATTCAGAAGTTAGATACGATTCTCCTACAACATTGGTTCTATCGCACGATCTAAGACATGAAAGAAAAGAAACAATTCCTATATGTCTCATAGCTTCCTGTTTATAAATGTGGTGCACAACACATCCATAAGCAAGACTCTACAAAGACACGGCTTCGTAGACTCCCTAGGATGACCTGCTCTGATACCACTTTTGTCACACCTAAAATCCCATTTAGGCGAACCGGCACCCGTTGCCGAGAAGGCTCAGGAGAACCAACCTGTAATCATGCTCTATCTATGAACATTTAAAGGTAGTGCCATAGTGGATAACATGTTTTCATGAAAGTAGACAGTATTAACAAGCCAAAAGAAAGTGCACATGGCTTGGCCATTAGGACCATGATGTCTAAGAAACGAGGCACAACCACACTTCACTATACATAGTCTACAAAGCCTCTAAATGATAAAACATTTTGGAGTTCAGGTCGGGACAGGCCCCGCTTTACACTCAGCTACTATACAATACCAAAATACATGCTATAGACTCGGAAAGCCCCGAATCAACCTGGAGCTCACCAATAGCCGCTGGATGTCCTGTTCTCCTACTAGAGAGATCTTCTAGCTCCTGTACCTACAACATGAATTGCAGGTCCCCCGAGAGAGACGTCAGTACGGGAGAATGTACTGAGTATGTAAGGCATAAAGTACTGTATGTGAAATAAGAACTCAAATGAAATCATATACCAATGTAAGGATACAAGACCACCTTTTCTCATATTATGGAATCAGGTACTTTACATTCTTTTCTTTACTTTATCATTCTTTACTTTACACTCT
>NW_006239157.1:968677-972757 GCF_000226075.1 Solanum tuberosum
AGATTTGACAATGAACATGTATTGGAACGTGCAGACATGTTAAAGAGTGAGAACAAGGTCATAAGTCGTGTTGGAGCTGGTAGGCTGCCTCTATATGTCGAGGACAAGTCTAGATTTCATGTCAATTAGTAGGAAATCGAAAAGCCTTACATACATTGCTGTACCACCTTGTAGTTACCTTGAAGTACCTTCCTTTCTTTTCAAATACTTATATACAATAGAGTAGGTGATAAACTAGTATTAGTAGTTACTAAACATGCTTAGGTAGTCCAATCTCACTCAACAATAATGCTCGGGCAGCAAACCCGTAATTACCAAACTAAGGGTATTCTTTCAATCCCCGCCTTCTTTTATTGCATTTGTACACTACAGAACTATAGCTCCCGTCAATGCTCGAGCTGAGGAATCTACAGCGAGAGGTAGTGGTCGAGGCAGGGGTAGAGGAAGAGTTAGGGGTAGAGGTCGTGGAAGAGTAACACCTACTACGGATGGAGCTCATGTTGAGAATGCTCCCCGAAATAAGAACCAGTTTGCGCATCATGAAGAGATAGAGGAGAATGTGGAGGTTGAGAATAAGGACGATGTTGGACAAGAAGAAGAGGTGCAGACTGATACTACAGGTATTCCTCCCTTAGACCCAGTGTTAGCTCAAAAGATTATGTGGTTTTTGAAAGGATTAGTTAGTGCTGGAGTGCTTCCCTCTGTTCAAGCAGCTCAGGCTCCCGCCCACCCCCCTGTTGCTAACATTGCCCCCAAGATGGGTGGAACTGGAGGTACTGATGCTTTCTTTCATCCTTTGTTGCGTCCTGTTATGATTGGTAATGAGCATGACATGTTGACTAAGTTTTTGAAGCTAAAGCATGTTGTATTTCTTGGTTCTGAGAGTGAGGATGCTTATGAGTTTATCTTAGATTGCTACGAGAGGCTTCATAAGTTGGGAATTGTCCATCAGCATGGAGTTGAGTTTGTGACCTTTTAGCTTCAAGGTGAGGCCAAGCAGTGGTGGAGAGCTTATGTGGAGTGTAGATCTTCAACTTTACCCTCGTTTTCTTAGACTCAGTTTCATGCTCTATTCTTAGAAAAAAATCTGCCCCAGACTTTGAGAGATCGTAAAAAAGATGAGTTCATGGATTTGGAGCAAGGTGGTATGACTGTGGCTGCTTACGAGGCCAAGTTCCATGCTTTGTCTAGATATGCTACGCAATTAGTGACTACGAAAGAAGAGAGGATTCGTCTGTTTGTTAGGGGACTGAATTCTGAGTTACAAGTGTTGTATTTTCATATGACCTCTGCAGGAAAAAGGTTTAATGAAGTGACAGACTTTGTGTAGAAAGTGGAGAGGGTGAGGCGAGACGGTCAGGCCAAGGCATTGGCTAAGAAAGCCAAAAATTCAGGCAACTTTCAGGGATCCTACTCTAGAGGTTCATGGAGGCCAACACTTGCAGCCAGGCCAATTAAGTTGCTATACTTTCTCTATAGGTAATTACTCGGGAAATCCACCTCATAATTTGATTCAGGATAGCCAAGGAGAAACGCCTTCGAGGGGCAGCAGACCATCTTTTGATCGTATATGTTACAACTGTGGAGAACCTGGGCATATGAGGAGAGATTGTCCCCACCCTTGCATGATGGATTTCGTACAGCAGCAGACTAGAGAGTGGTACCCGCGGGAAATTGTAATAATGGTCGAGGGCATCCACAAGGTGGGCTAGGAGAAAATCAGCGAGACCGTGGAGGTAGAGGAAATGGTAACGCAAGAAGGGGTAACGTTCAACTAGGCAGGGAAGTTGCTCGACATGAGAATAGGGCTCAGTGTTATCCCTTTACGGGAAAGAATGAGGCAGAGGCGTTAGACGCAGTGATCACATATATTATTCTTGTCTGTGACCGGATGGCTAATGTGTTATTCGATCCATGTTCTACTAATTCTTATGTATTCATGCGATTTGCCTCCGAGTTTGATATGATTTGTGATTTACTTGATGCCCCTATCCATGTTTCTACCCCAATTGGAGAGTCTGTCATAGTCACCCATGTCTATCGTGTTTGTCCTATTTTTTTTATGGGTTTTCAAACTTGGGGTGATTTGGTGATTTTGGATATGACTGACTTTGATATAATCTTAGGCATGACTTGATTGTCCTCATATTATGTTGTGCTTAATTGTAATACAAAGTCTGTAACTCTCGAAATTCCAGGAAGAAAAGGGTGTACAAGCTTAAGCAAGATAAGATCATATCCTCTATTCGAGCTAGAAACCGGTAGGGCAGGGTTGTTTGGCTTATTTGGCTCATATTCGGGATGTTGAGGTTGAGTCTCCATCTATTGAGTCTATTCCGGTTGTGTCAGAATTTAGAGAAGTGTTTCCTACGGATTTTCCTGGTATGCCTCCGGATAGAGATATAGATTTCTGCATTGATTTAGAACCTGGTACTTGTCCTATTTCCATCCCTCCATATCCCATTGCCTCGACAGAATTAAGAGAGCTTAAGACTCAAATCCATGAGCTTCTTGATAAAGGATTTATTCGTCCTAGTGCTTCCCCATGGGGTGCTCCAGTTTTGTTATTTAAGAAGAAGGATGGTAGTATAAGGATGTGTATAGATTATCGACAATTGAATAGGGTCACCATTCGAAATAATTACCCATTGCCACGAATAAATGATCTTTTTGACCAATTGCAAGGTGCATCGATTTTCTCCAAGATTGATCTAAGGTTTGGTTTCCATCAATTAAAAATTAGGCATGAGGATGTGCCCAAGACGACGTTTAGAACCCGCTATGGGCACTATGAATTTCTAGTTATGTCGTTTTGGTTAACTAATGCACCGGGAGACTTTATGAATGGGGTGTTCAAGCCATTTCTTGATTCGTTTGTTATAGTCTTTATTGATGATATTTTGGTCTACTCGAAAAGTGAGGAAGAGCATGCCGACCATCTTCGTATTGTTCTGGGTGTTCTTGGGAACCAAAGGTTGTATGCAAAATTTTCTAAGTGTGAATTTTGGTTGACTTAGGTTGCATTGTTGGGGCATGTAGTTTCGAAAGAAGGGGTAATGGTAAATCCCCAAAAGATTGAGGCAGTTAAGAATTGGGTTTGGCCTAGCTCTATGATGGAAGTTAGGAGTTTTGTGGGACTCGCTAGCTATTATCGTTGATTTGTGAAGAACTTTGCTTCTATTGCCACTCACTTGACTAATTTGACCAAAAGGAGATACCATTTGAATGAACTGAAAAATGTGAGGAGATCTTTCAAAAGCTCAAGACTCTTTTGACCACCGCACTCATTCTAGCATTACCAGTTGAAGGTAAAGATTTTATTATTTATTGTGATGCTTCACATTCTGGTTTGGGTGTCGTGTTGATGCAGGATAAGAATGTTATAACTTATGCATCACGTCAATTGAAAGTGCATGAGAGAAATTATCCAACACATGATTGAGAGTTGGCAGCGGTAGTATTTGCTCTTAAGATCTGGCGACATTACCTCTATGGTGTTAAGTGTGAGGTATTTACTGATCATCGCAGTTTGCAACATGTGTCCACTCAAAAGGATCTCAATTTGAGACAACTGTGGATGGAGTTACTCAGGGATTATGAGGTGACCATTCAATACCATCCGGGCAAGGCTAATGTTGTGGCAGACGCTTTGAGTCGAAAAGCGGTGATTATGGGTAGTCTAGCTTGCTTGAGTGTAACCAAGAGACCTTTGGCTAAGGAAATTCCGACCTTGGAGTCTAAGTTCATGCAGTTGGGCATCTCAGAGAAAGGTGGGTTGTTAGCTAGCATTGAAGTTAGGGCCACGTTCATTGAGGAGATCAAGCTAAACAATTTGAGGATGAAAACTTGAGTGAACTTAAGAAGAAGACTTCGATGGTAAGGCACAAGAGACCACTCTTGATGCGGAAGGTGTGCTCAACTTTAAAGGAAGGATTTGTGTTTCTCGAGTTGATAACTTGATTAAAAAGTTGTTGATAGAATCACATAGTTCACGATATTTTATCTATCCTGGTGTGATCAAGATGTACCGAGATCGATTTGAAGCGAATTTATTGGTGGCCGAGCATGAAGAAAGACATA